>NC_024799.2:27447587-27582911 GCF_000309985.2 Brassica rapa | reverse complement strand
TTGTTGTCTCCATTTCCCTTGAAAATAGCGATTTATAGTGGTTAGTCCACCAATTTAGGGAGTACTATGAAGTTTTACTAATTTAATTGACAAAAAATTAAAACGATGCCCATGTACCATGAAAATAAGTTTAATATACATTAATACAAATTTAGAATATGTTTAGAAATTTAAAAACAACCCCAAAGATCATATGCTTCATTATTATAGCATTTACCAAAAAAATCAGTATTTTCGTAGGGGTTAGCACATATATTTTGAGAAAAATTCAAAAATATGAAATTTCTGTTTTAATGCATAGTTGCATCCTTCAATAACATATGATTTAGGTCAAAGAGGTTTGGAACTTTTGTTGTCACCCTTTCCCAAGAAAATAGCGATTTTATAGTGATTAGTCCACCAATTTAGGGAGTATTATGAAGTTTTACTAAATTAGTTGACAAAAAATTAAAATGATGACCATGTACGATGAAAATGAGTTTAATATACATTAACAAAATGCAGAATGTGTTTAGAAATTTTAAAACAACCCCAAAGATCATATGCTTCATTATTAGAGCATTTACCGAAAAATTTAGTATTTTCGTAGGGGGTTAGCCCATAGATTTTGAGAAAAATTCAAAAATATGAAAATTATGTTTTAATGCATAATTGCATCCTTCACTAACATATGATGAAGGTCAAAGAGGTTTGAAACTTTTGTTGTCTCCATTTCCCTAGAAAATAGCGATTTTATAGTGGTTAGTCCGCCTATTTAGGGAGTATTATGAAGTTTTACTAAATAAATTGACAAAAAGATTAAAACGATGCCCATGTACCATGAAAATGATTTTAATATATATTAATACAAATTTAGAATGTGTTTAGAAATTTTAAAACAACCCAAAAAATTATATGCTTCATTATTAGAGCATTTACCGAAAAATTCAGTATTTTCGTAGGGGTTAGCACATAGATTTTGAGAAAAATTCAAAAATATGAAAATTTTGTTTTAATGCATAGTTGCATCATTCACTAACATATGATGAAGGTCAAAGAGGTTTGGAACCTTTTTTGTCTCCGTGTTTCTAGAGAATAGCTATTTTATAGTGGTTAGTCCACCAATTTAGGGAGTATTATGAAGTTTTACTAAATTAATTGACAAAAACTTAAAACGATGCCCATGTACCATGAAAATAAGTTTAATAAGTATTAATACAAATGTAGAATGTGTTTAGAAATTTAAAAAGAACCCCAAAGATCATATGCTTCATTAGAGCATTTACCGAAAAATTCATTATTTTCATTGGGGTTAGTTAGCCCATAGATTTTGAGAAAAATTCAAAAATATGAAAATTCTGGTTTAATGCATAGTTGCATCCTTCACTAACATATGATGAAGGTCAAAGCAGTTTGGAACTTTTGTTGTCTCCCTTTCCCTAGAAAATAGCGATTTTATAGTGGTTAGCCCACCAATTTAGGGAGTATTATGAAGTTTTACTAATTTAATTGACAAAAAGATTAAAACGATGCCCATGTACCATGAAAATGAGTTTAATATACATTAATAAAAATGTAGAATGTGTTTAGAAATTTTAAAACAACCCCAAAGATCACATGCTTCATTATTAGAACATTTACCGAAAAATTCAGTATTTTCGTAGGGGTTAGCCCTTAGATTTGGAGAAAAATTCAAAAATATGAAAATTCTGGTTTAATGCATAGTTGCATCCTTCACTAACATATGATGAAGGTCAAAGAGGTTTCGAACTTTTGTTGTCTCCATTTCCCAAAAAAAATAGCGATTTTATAGTGGTTAGTCCACCAATTTAGGGAGTATTATGAGGTTTTACTAAATTAATTGATAAAAAATTAAAACGATGACCATGTACCATGAAAATGAGTTTAATATCCATTAATACAAATGTAGAATGTGTTTAGAAATTTTAAAACAACCCCAAAGATCATATGCTTCATTATGAGAGCATTTACCATAAAATTCAGTATTTTCGTAGGTTAGTTAGCCCATAGATTTTGAGAAAAATTCAAAAATATGAAAAATCTGTTTTAATGCATAGTTGCATCCTTCACCAACATATGATGAAGGTCAAAGAGGTTTCGAACTTTTGTTGTCTCCATTTCCCTAGAAAATAGCGATTTTATAGTGGTTAGTCCACCCATTTAGGGAGTATTATGAGGTTTTCCTAAATTAATTTACAAAAAATTAAAACGATGCCCGTGTACCATGAAAATGAGTTTAATAAGTATTAATACAAATGTAGAATGTGTTTAGAAATTTAAAAACAACCCCAAAGATCATATGCTTCATTATTAGAGCATTTACCGAAAAAATCAGTATTTTCGTAGGGGTTTAGCCCATAGATTTTGAGAAAAATTCAAAAATATGAAAAATCTGTTTTAATGCATAGTTGCATCCTTCACCAACATATGATGAAGGTCAAAGAGGTTTGGAGCCATTTTTGTCTCTGTTTTTCTAGAGATAGCGATTTTATAGTGGTTAGTGCACCAATTTAGGGAGTATTATGAAGTTTTACTAAATTAAGTGACAAAAAATTAAAACGATGCCCTTGT
This sequence comes from Brassica rapa, assembly GCF_000309985.2. Taxonomy (NCBI): domain Eukaryota; kingdom Viridiplantae; phylum Streptophyta; class Magnoliopsida; order Brassicales; family Brassicaceae; genus Brassica; species Brassica rapa. Next base: position 27,580,340 of record NC_024799.2, on the reverse strand, counting down.
ACCATGAAAATGAGTTTAATATACATTAATACAAATGTCGAATGTGTTTAGAAATTTTAAAACAACCCCAAAGATCATATGCTTCATTATTAGAGCATTTACCGAAAAATTCAATATTTTTGTAGGGGTTAGCCCATAGATTTTGAGAAAAATTCAAAAATATAAAAATTCTGTTTTAATGCATAATTGCATTCTTCACTAACATATGATGAAAGTCAAAGAGGTTTGAAACTTTTGTTGTCTCCATTTCCCTAGAAAATAGCGATTTTATAGTGGTTAGTCCACCCATTTAGGGAGTATTATGAAATTTTACTAAATTAAGTGACAAAAAATTAAAACGATGCCCATGTACCATGAAAATGAGTTTAATAAGTATTAATACAAATGTAGAATGTGTTTTTAAATTTAAAAACAACCCCAAAGATCATATGCTTTATTATTAGAGCATTTACCGAAAAATTCATTATTTTCGTAGGGTTACCGGAATATTCAGTTTGATAACCTGCTATTAATTCTTCTTCCGCTTCTGGTAAATCAAAAGGTAACCTCTCGCATTCTGCTAGGGAAGAAATTAGAAAAATGATAAAACCTATAGGTTGACGCCACAAATTCCATCCCCAAAAACCATATTTTGATTGTGCCTCAACTATATCAACTGTACTTAAACTGTTAGATAATCCTAGTCGGTGATAACATTACTATTCTCACCCTATTACAAAACCGTACATGAGGTTTTCGCCTCAAACGGGTTAGCCCATAGATTTTGAGAAAAATTCAAAAATATGAAAAATCTGTTTTAATGCATAGTTGCATCCTTCACTAACATATGATGAAGGTCAAAGAGGTTTGGAACCATTTTTATCTCCGTGTTTCTAGAGAATAGCGATTTTATAGTGGTTAGTCCACCAATTTATGGAGTATTATGAAGTTTTACTAAATTAATTGACAAAAAAATTAAAACGATACCCATGTACCATAAAACAGAGTTTAATGTACATTACTACAAATGTAGAATGTGTTTAGAAATTTTAAAACAACCCCAAAAATCATAGGCTTCATTATTAGAGCATTTACCGAAAAATTCAGTATTTTCGTAGGAGTTAACCCATAGATTTTCAGAAAAATTCAAAAATATAAAAATTCTGTTATAATGCATAGTTGCATCCTTCAGTAACATATGATGACGGTCAAAGAGGTTTGGACCTTTTGTTGTCTCCATTTCCCTAGAAAATAGCGATTTTATAGTGGTTAGTCCACCAATTTAGGGAGTATTATGAAGTTTTACTAAATTAATTGACAAAAAATTAAAACGATGCCCATGTACCATGAAAAAGAGTTTAATATACATTAATACAAATGTAGAATGTGTTTAGAAATTTTAAAACAACACCAAAGATCATATGCTTCATTATTAGAACATTTACCGAAAAATTCAGTATTTTCGTAAAGGTTAGCCCATAGATTTGGAGAAAAATTCAAAAACATGAAAATTCTGTTTTACTGCATAGTTGCATCCTTCACTAACATATGATGAAAATCAAAGAGTTTTAGAACTTTTGTGTTCTCCGTTTCCCTAGAAAATAGCGATTTTATAATGGTTTGTCCACCAAATTAGAGAGTATTATGAAGTTTTACTAAATTAATTGACAAAAAATTAAAACGATATTCATGTTCCATGAAAATGAGTTTAATATACATTAATACAAGTGTAGAATGTGTTTAGAAATTTTAAAACAACCCCAAAGATCATAGGCTTCATTATTAGAGCATTTACCGAAAAATTCAGTATTTTTGTATCCTTCACTAACATATAATGAAGGTCAAAGAGGTTTGGAACTTTTGTTGTCTCCGTTTTTCTAGAAAATATCAATTTTATAGTGGTTAGTCCACATATTTAGGGAGTATTATGAAGTTTTGCTAAATTAATTGACAAAAAAATTAAAACGATGCCCATGTACCATGAAAGAGAGTTTAATATACATTAATACAAATGTAGAATGTGTTTATAAATTTTAAAACAACCCCAAAGATCATATGCCTCATTATTAGAGCATTTACCGAAAATTCAGTATTTTCGTATCCTTCACTAACATATGATGAAGGTCAAAGAGGTTTGGAACTTTTGTTGTCTCCGTTTTTCTAGAAAATAGCGATTTTATAGTGGTTAATCCACTAATTTAGAGAGTATTATGATGTTTTACTAAATTAATTGATAAAAAATTAAAATGATGCCAACGTACCATGAAAGAGAGTTTAATATACAATAATACAAATTTAGAATATGTTTAGAAATTTTAAAACAACACCAAAGATCATATGCTTCAGTATTAGAGCATTTACCGAGAAAATCAATATTTTCGTAGGGCTTAACCCATAGATTTTGAGAAAAATTTAAAAATATTAAAATTCTATTTAAATGCATAATTGCATCGTTCACTAACTTATGATGAAGGTCAAAGAGGTTTGGAACCCTTTTTTCTCCGTTTTTCTAGAGAATAGCGATTTTATAGTGGTTAGGCCACCAATTTAGGGAGTATTATGAAGTTTTACTAAATTAATTGACATAAAATTAAAACGATAGTCATGTACCATGAAACAGAGTTTAATATACATTAATACAAATGTGAATGTGTTTAGAAATTTTAAAACAACCCTAAAGATCATAGGCTTCATTATTATAGCATTTACCGAAAAATTCAGTATTTTCTTAGGGGGTTACCCATAGATTTTGAGAAAATTTCAAAAATATAAAAATTCTGTTTTAATGCATAGTTGCATCATTCAGTAACATATGATGAAGGTCAAAGAGGTTTGGACCTTTTGTTGTCTCCATTTCCCTAGAAAATAGCGATTTTATAGTGGGTTAGTCCACTAATTTAGGGAGTATTATGATGTTTTACTAAATTAATTGACAAAAAAATAAAACGATGCCCATGTACCATGAAAGAGAGTTTAATATACATTAATACAAATGTAGATTGTGTTTATAAATTTTAAAACAACCCCAAAGATCATATGCTTCATTATTAGAGCATTTACCGAAAAATTCAGTATTTTCGACGGGGTACCCATAGATTTTGAGAAAAATTCAAAAATATCAAAATTCTATTTTAATGTATAGTTGCATCCTTCACTAACATATGATGAATGTCAAAGAGGTTTGGAACATTTTGTGTCTCCGGTTTTCTGGAGAATGACGATTTTATAGTGGTTAGTCCACCAATTTAGAGAGTATTATGAAGTTTTACTAAATTAATTGACAAAAAACTAAAACGATGCTCATGTACCATGAAAATGAGTTTAATATACATTAATACAAAAGTAGAATGTGTTTATAAATTTTAAAACAACCCCAAGGATCATATGCTTTATTATTAGAGCATTTACCGAAAAATTCAGTATTTTCGTAGGGATTGTTAGCCCATAGATTTTGAAAAAAAAACACAAAAATGTGAAAAAAAAATTTTAATGCATAGTTGCATCCTTCACTAACATATGATGAAGGCCAAAGAGGTTTAGAACTTTTGTTGTCTCCACTTCCCAAGAAAATAGCGATTTTGTAGTGGTTAGTCCACCAATTTAGGGAGTAATATGAAGTTTTACTAAATTAATTGACAAAAAATTATAACGATGCCTATGTACCATGAAAGAGAGTTTGATATACATTAATACAGATTTAGAATGTGTTTAGAAATTTTAAAACAACCCCAAAGATCTATGCTTCATTATTAGAGCATTTAAAGAAAAATTCAGTATTTTCGTAGGGGTTAGCCCATAGATTTTGAGAAAAATTCAAAAATATTAAAATTCTATTTAAATGCATAGTTGCATCCTTCACTAACATATTATGAAGGTCAAAGAGGTTTGGAACCTTTTTTGTCTCCGTTTTTCTAGAGAATAGCGATTTTATAGTGGTTAGTCCACCAATTTAGGGTGTATTATGAAGTTTTACTAAATTAATTGACAAAAAATTAAAACGATGTCAATGTACCATGAAAATGAGTTTAATATACATTAATACAAATGTAGAATGTGTTTAGAAATTTTAAAAAAACCCCAAAGATCATATCCTTCATTATTAGAGCATTTACCAAAAAACTCAGTATTTTCGTATGGGTTAACCCATAGATTTTGAGAAAAATTCAAAAATATGAAAATTCTGTTTTAGTGCATAGTTTCATCCTTCACTAACATATGATGAAGGTCAAAGAGGTTTGGAACTTTTGTTGTCTTTGTTTTTCTAGAGAATAGCGATTTTATAGTGGTTAGTCCACCAATTTAGGGAGTATTATGAAGTTTTACTAAATTAATTATCAAAAAATTAAAACTATACCCATGTACCATGAAACAGAGTTTCATATACATTAATACAAATGTAGAATGTGTTTAGAAATTTTAAAACAATACCAAAGATCATAGGCTTCAGTATTAGAGCATTTACCGAGAAAATCAGTATTTTCGTAGGGGTTAACCCATAGATTTTGAGAAAAATTCAAAAATATTAAAATTTTATTTTAATGCATAGTTGCTTCCTTCACTAACATATGATGAAGTTCAAAGAGGTTTGGAACCTTTTTTGTCTCTGTTTTTCTAGAGAATAGCGATTTTATAGTGGTTAGTCCACCAATTTAGGGAGTATTATGAAATTTTACTAAATTAAGTGACAAAAAATTAAAACGATGCCCATGTACCATGAAAATAAGTTTAATATACATTAATACAAATGTAGAATATGTTTAGAAATTTAAAAATAACTCCAAAGATCATATGCTTCATTATTATAGCATTTACCGAAAAATTCAGTATTTTCGTAGGGGTTATTAGCCCATAGATTTAGAGAAAAATTCAAAAATATGAAAATTCTGGTTTAATGCATAGTTGCATCCTTCACTAACATATGATGAAGGTCAAAGAGGTTTGGAACTTTTGTTGTCTCCATTTCCCTAGAAAGTAGCGATTTTATAGTGGTTAGTCCACCAATTTAGGGAGTATTATGAAGTTTTACTAATTTAATTGACAAAAAATTAAAACGATGCCTATGTACCTTGAAAATGAGTTTAATATACATTAATACAAATATAGAATGTGTTTAGAAATTTTAAAACAACCCAAAAGATCACATGCTTCATTATTAGAGCATTTACCGAAAAATTCAATATTTTGGTAGGGGTTAGCCCATAGATTTTGAGAAAAATTCAAAAATATGAAAATTCTGTTTTATTGCATAGTCGCATCCTTCACTAACATATGATGGAGGTCAAACGCACTATATATTAATAAGAAAAATTGTTTTTTTACAACAAAAATTATAGCTTTTCATATCGATTCTAATCACTAACTTAATAAAATATGTTCAAATAAGATTTGTGAGGCCCGTTGTGAGGATAGGGCCCAATTCAGTTAGAACACCCCTAACAGACCGATATCGACGTCCGGAGATCGCGGGGAGTTGAAGAAGAATTCAAGGCCGATCGACTATAAAAGGAGATCGACGGAATCAAAGGAGGGACATCGAGAAAATCCTAGAGAGAGTTTAACACACATATCGACCTCATTTCACTTCGCTTTAAGTATTTTCCCTTATCGATCTCATTTGTAATATTGGATCTCATTTCTCTTATTGTATTGAGTCTTATTCATCAATAAAATCCATTTTTGCCTATCGGAATCTGATTACATCGTTGTGTTCTAAAGATATTGTTATCTGCATCATCTTTTCTTCTCCATATTTAACTCTTAATCACTACAAAATATTTAGCGTAGATTTTAGGATCTACATTTAGGTTTTACCTTTAACTTTTATGTTTTTATTCTTAAAATTGTTTTGAACATAAGCACTTAACTATTTTATGTTATATCTGAATTTACATTATGATTTTATTTTTAATTAAGTTATTTTGTTAAACAATTTTTAGTCTTTAATTCATTTTTAAAAATCAAGATATGAAAAACTACAATTTAGTAAATTAGTAGTTCTTATCGATATTAAAACTACAATTTTTTTGTCAAAAAAGAAGAAGAAAAATAACATTTTTTAATTAAAATGTTCTTCAATAAGCAATTTTAATTTTCAACTTTTAAAATTAGAACAAAAAAAATCTCATAGTTATGTTGACCAAGCCATTTTGGTCTCATTAAAAGTCAACCGTTAAATATATAACTAACATCACTAAACGGTTGACTTTTGACGAGAATGAAATGATTTGGTCAACGAAAGTATGAGATTTATTCGTGTTTGACTAGAAGTTGAAGGTTAAAATGGCGTGTTTGTGAGTTGGTGATTTTTTTGACTTATTTTTAAAAGTTGAGGGTTATTTTGTCAATTTTCCCTTTAAAATAACTAACCAAATTCTACATTTGTATTAATGTATTTAGAAATAGTTATAATTTGGTGCACAAAAGAAAAGAGATAGTTATACTTTTAATTTTCACATTCAAACTGAATTAACAGAAATTAATACAAAATAACAAGGGCAGATAAAAAAAAAAAGATAAACCACACAAGAAAAAATGATCACATGGAAAAAGAAAAATATAAAACAACAATCAACATATCATTTTATATCTTTTAAAAATATCACCAAAAAACAGGGTGGAGACGGCTTTCAGACAGTTGACTCTTGACTGAGCCATTTAGGCATTGGTCTGGTGGGCCTGCAATAATCCATTTCGAATTTGTGCCGCCACGTCTGCGACGGCGCCGGGACCGTGAGGAATAAACACCGACGAAGATTTGGAGCTAGCTCCGATATCTCTCATAGTGTCAAAGTACTGAGTCATCATCACCATGTCCAACACATCCTTAGCTGACGTCCCCGGCACGTTTCCAGCGAAGCCGAGAACACTGTCTCTGAGACCGTCCACGATAGCTTGTCTCTGACGAGCGATACCGAGTCCAGACAGGTACTTGGACTCAGCTTCTCCTTCTGCTCTCTTTATCTGAATGATTTTCTCCGCCTCTGCTTTCTCGTTCGCCGCCACTCTCATCCTCGCCGCTGTAAAAAAATTAATTTCAAGATCAGAGACATAACTTTGATTATGTGGTTTCTAAGGTTTGGGAGATTATGTCTCCTTACCGGCGTTGATTTCGTTCATGGCACGTTTAACCTGTTGGTCAGGCTCGATGTCGATGATAAGGGTTTGAAGGATCTCATAACCATAAGCAGTCATGGCTTTGTCTAGCTCTTCTTCCACGGATTTGGCTATTTCATTCTTCTGCTCGAAGACATCGTCCAAGTTCAGCTTGGGTACACATGCTCTGATCACTGAGAGAAACAGAACCAGCATCAGAATCTTTGCACTACTGGGAAAGGAAGTAGATGATGAAGGAGTAGTTACCATCGAAGACATAGGCTTTGATTTGGGAAGTAGGATTGCTAAGTCTGTAGAAAGCATCACTTGCCTTGTCAACCAAGACTCTGTATTGAATGGATGCAACCACTGTCACAAACACATTGTCCTGATACATAAATGATACGTTAGAAGGAGGAGATATGTGTATATGTGTTCAATGCTGCTTACCTTTGTTTTGGTTTCGCATTGAACATCGAGTTGCTGGAGACGAAGGGTGAGATGACCGGCGACATAATCACCTATGACCCAGGGCACAAACTGGAGACCTGGGTTAAGAACTTTTTGAAATTTGCCAAATCTCTCCTTGATGGCCACATCTGATTGCTTCACCAGCACGCAGCACAAAAGGTTCCCCATTACCTCCTAGTCTTGTTGAGATTTAGAACAAGAATGAATTGTATATATATGTCTCTGTCTTTTCCCTCTGTATTGCTCTGTAAAATAGTTAGTGGAGGAGAGGAAAGCCGCATGAGTAGTTATATAGATAAGAGGAAGAAGATGACGATCGTGTCATGATGTCATGTGATTACTCCTCGGAAATTTCGTACTTATTTTATTCGGAAGTGACATTTCTTTTTGAAAAGTCTAAATAGAATGGCATATCTTGGTTTTTGGAGATAGAAATAAATGATCAAACTTGTTAATATTTGTCAGTTCTGGACGAAGACATATGCTTTTTCGATTCATTTTCTTTTTATATTTGACAAAACTTCGATAAGTGGTTTAGCCACCAGATAAACCTTGTCTTGTTTACGCGTGAACCATTCATTTTTTTTTTTTTTTTTTTTTTTTTTGCTAAACTGTAAATATCATTAAAAATGAAACTTTTGTCTTTTACAAAATAAAAGGCTTTTACATACATCTTTCTTGGCAAAAATTAGATAAAAAACAAGAAAGGTAGTAGATTTTTGGCTATTGGATATGACCGGGTCATCTGATCCAAAGTGCCATGATGTTGGTGAATTTGCGCCTCTTGCGCCTTGCAGTTATTGTGTTTCTCACATCTCTGTCTATTAATCTGAAAGTTTCAGCCTGAAGTAGATGTGTATTGTTGTGGAGAGTACTGTTCCTTTGTCTCCAAAGGTGGTAGATGAGCACTTGGGCAACCAGTTTCTTGAGAGTAGGCGTAGCTGATGGGCTGCGAAATCTGCACCATGAGAGGAGTTCAGCCCATGTGATGAATGGTGCTTGTCGTGGAGACAGCCGTGAGAACACTTCAGCCCACAGATGGAGTGAAAACCTGCAACTCAAGAAAAAGGTGATCTCTTGTTTCGACTGAAAAATTGCATAGATCACAGGATGGGTTAATATTCAAACCCCAAGAAACCAACCGGCCCTTTGGGGAGCCTGTTTAAATTGCATAGATCACAGGATGGGTGAACCATTCATTTTACTAGTTCTTTATCTTGGATATTTGTTTAAGAAGGGTATATACACGTACACGGATAGCCTTGTCGGATGACGACTATAACCAAGAACTACATTCATTTTATATGTTTCAATACATAGAACGTTGACCGGACTCTATTTATATTAATAATCTACAGCTATGTGTAGGGTTTCAAAAGTAAAATATTACAAGATGGATGTGTTTTTAAATATTTGTTTATGTTTGCTGGAAAAAGGTGGGAGGGGATTTCCGGATTTTTGAAACTTGGGAGTTTGGAACGGTCCATTGTTTTTGAATAGTTGAATGTTCCGTAATTTTGGATTTAGTCATTAAATTATGTATTTTTTATTATAAACAATGATCAAGTTTCAATAAAGATAAATCAAATTACAGCAAAAAGTAATCAAATTAAAGTTAGTTTTCTGAGTTTAAGTCGTTGGTCCTTGCGGCATGCATGTTTAACAAGTACTAAGATGGATAACTTGCATTTGAGTACATTTGAATAAACAATAACTTCACGTAAGAAATGGTGTCATCCTGTGCCATATTATTACTTTTTAGTCAGATAACTATTCGATTAATCTTATATAAAGCAACAAGCGGCGGATGAGTACCAAATTCAAAAGAGGAAAAGATTCAAAACTCTAGTAAAAGCGAAATTTCAACCCCAACACTTTCCAATACCCCCCCCTTTGTTGATAGTTTTATATGGTTGAGTGCTGGTGAAGCAACTGTGAAGTGTGAAAAGAACTTACGGGGGGCATTGATAATATTTCCGTAATAGCTCTCAAATGCAGTTATATGGGGTGGGTGACGATGAAATTTTAAAAGAGATGATGCAGTCATTGTGACATGTTAAAAGCAGCAAATGGATAAGTCCAAATATCAAAAAGAGGGGAAAAGATTCAAACATTTAATAAGCTTAAACGTCATCCACATTTATATCAAAGGTTAGGTTCGGCTTAGGTTGCGTACTTGGCCGGACTGAGAAATTGCGAAAACACGAATAATAATGAATGACAGTAAATACTGAGACAACCGTTAAAAGCATACAATAGAATACGAAACAGGATGTTACAAAGGGTAAATGTAAATCCACAACATCAGATCTTCTTTCAGATCAATCTTATACACCATAATTTGCCTTTCTCTAAATCGGTTAAGAATATTGGTTAAAAAACAGACAGTTTCCTTGCGTCACAAGAAATAGCCTCTAAAGGAAATGAGATATAGCTAAGTAGTTGCACCTTTGGGCTTAGGAGACGGAATCTGATGACGATAAGGTGAAGAACCGGCTTGTCCATGAGGACTAGACAGTGTCCTAAGCACCGGTTGCCCGTTTCTCGACCCCAACCCACGACCCGACCCAGACCCAGCTTTCAACCGCTCGGCTTGCATTGTCTGGAAGTAGTAGGAAGAGCTAGCCATGTCTTTGAGCATTGGGAGTGGCTTAAGGACTTCAACCACTTCACTCATTTTGGGTCTGATCTTGGAATCACGGCTAAGGCATTGGGCTGCAAGCTGAGTCACTTTCTGAGCTCCTTTGATGGAGAAATGACCTTCCAGCCTCGGATCAAGCAGCCGGTAGAATCTTCTCCTGTCGAGAAGATGCGGTCTAGCCCATTCAACGAGGTTTTGCTCACCACTTGGTCGGTTCTTGTCCATGGATCTTCTACCAGTCAGCATTTCGAGTAGAACCACACCGAAACTGTAAACATCGCTCATAGATGTCAAGTGACCTATAAGGAGTAGTAGTATACAATCATATCAGTGCTGCTAATAGAGAAAAAGATATATAATGAGAGGAGAGAGTGAATGAGAGACTAACCAGTCATAACATACTCAGGAGCGGCGTAACCATAAGTGCCCATGACTCGAGTAGAGACATGTGTTTTGCCTTCGTCAGGAGCATCTTTGGCAAGCCCAAAATCTGATAGTTTGGCATTGTAGTCCTGAGAATATTGGTAACAAGTTTAGAAGCAAGCAAGGACGGGCTTATACATACATAGAAGCTGAAAAGGAAACATACTGAATCTAGTAAAATGTTGGAGGTTTTGAAATCACGATATATGACAGGCTTAAGAGCTTCTTCGTGAAGGAAACTGAGACCCTTGGCAGCACCTAATGCAATCCTCATCCGAATCGACCATGGAAGAGGCAACGACCCTTCCAAGTTCCAACACACACAACAAGTAGGAGAAAGATTTAAAGCTTTACTGTACGTACAATAATGAAGGGTTTGAGAATTGATTTAACACTTACTTCTGAAGAGATGATTCTCCAAACTTCCTCGAGGCATAAACTCATAAACCAGCAGCCTTTGGTCATCTTCGATACAATAACCCACCAGTTTAACAAGGTTCGGATGCAGAAGATTGCCAAGATAGTTAATCTCAGCCTGCAAACAGAAACCTTTTAGTTGTTTTTTTTTAAGCTTTCAACATTTGAAAAAAAAAAGAAAGGATATCTTACAAGCCACTCTTTATGACCCTGAAGTCCATCAAGATTTAAGGTTTTAACTGCCACAGTAAGGCCAGTGCCAGGCTTAACAGGAGCAGTTCCGTTCTCCTCGACCCATCCTTTGAAGACACAACCAAAGCCGCCTTCCCCGAGGAGACTCTCGGGTCTGAAATTTCTAGTAGCTAACTTGAGATCAAGGAAAGAAAACTGCTTGAGGTGAGAATAGATCTTAAGCTCTTCACTGATCATAGGAGTGGACAGAGAGCTTTCAGCATTGCTAGTTGCGGTTGTAGAAGAAGAAACAGGGCCAGCTGGTTGCTCATTTGATTTCACAGTTGTTGCAGACTTACTCCCCACTGTTAAAACCAAATACATCATTACAAAACACATTCACTACTAACTAACTAGTAAGAAAGGATAAAGCTTTACTTATACACTAAAATGGAGGACATGATATGATTAGTTAGATTATTAATAATAATATGGATTAGGATGAAAGTAGTTAAGCTGGAATTGATTCTCAAAGTTAGGTAAACCAACTACATATGGGGAAAGAAGCCTTAGATGGAAAAAAATTAAGTCTTTTTTTTTAGAAACCAAATTCATCACAAAAAGGAAAGGTTTTTTTTTATTAATTGCAGAACCAAATGGAGCAGAGCGAAGGGAGGAAGGAAGGCATACGAGTGGTGGTAGAGAGAGTGGGAGATGAGCTATCAACGTCTGAAGTTGAAGGTAGGCAACAAACCATAACCCTAAATTTGACCCAGCACCCATTTGCTTCTTCTTCTTCGCTGTTCCTGACATTGTTCTTCTTCTGCTTCTTCCTCTTCTTCTTCTTCTCGCTCTCGTTGGGTTTGTTCGATTGCTCCATTACTTTGACGGAATCTAAACTCATCCGCAGAAAAAAGATTAGAACTTGACCAGAGCACGAGATAGAGAGGAAACAAAAGAAAAGAAAAAAACTTCAAAATCCAAATGAGATTAGATAGTTCCGAGCTGCGGAAGAAGAAGAAAGGAGAGATTTTTGGTGAAGAGAGAAGAAGAAGAATCACTTTGAAAAATGGATTAAAAAGCAGATAGAGAATTTTAGTCAAAAAAGGGAATTGATGTCTGCAGAGATGAGATGAGAGAGAGAGAGAGAAAGAAGAAAGAAGGGGCAAAGCGGGCAAGAGAGATAGAGAGAGAGCGATTTGGCATGTGTTTGTTTGCTTACTCCTCAACAGTTACAAAACGCTTTTTTCGTATTCCCCTCCTCTCCCCCCCCCACCCCAATATTTATATTTTTTTATTTAAAAAACTATTGAAGGACAATTATTATAATCAAAACTCATAATTTTATAATCAAACCAGAAGTATTTTTTTGTATTGTGATAACTAATACTTTTATTATTCTTCGATTTTTGAATAAGTCATTCAACAATTTACAATTAAACTATCCACTTACTTGACCTATTCAAATTTGTATTCCAATTCACACTTCTTTTTTGGTCAATCCATTTAATAGTCTAATCTCTCTTGAGATTTTGCCAACAAAACAAAAAAGAAGAAAAATCTATAGACATTTAAGATGTTCTGTGCTTCTTTGGAAGGAAAAAGAAGCTCCTAATCATATTGCTTTTCATTTTCACTTTTTCGATTTAAGTGAAGCTAACCCAGTGAGAAACCAAGGAGAAAAATGAGATTTGATTAACACTAGTACATTACGTCTAAATTTAGCTTTACTCTTAAATGATAAACTTTTTATTCTCTGATCGGCCAATAATTAGTAATTTAAAGTTTGAATTTCCAACTACTCTATGAATTGATAGACTATAAAACATTGTTGACCTAATGAATAAAAAACTCACAACTGCGTAAATATTGTTAATGATTATTAACATTTAACAATCACAAAGGAGAGAATGTTATCAAGCTCTAGAGTACGTCACGGGTGACTCGTTTATATACTATCCTAATGCAAACTACTCAACTGCAAGAGTCCCTTTCACAAATATATAGTATACCCAAAAAAATCAGAATTTACAATCATCTTGGAGAATCGAAATAGCTACGCCTACACTTAAGTTTATTTAATAGGAACTTTGGTAGAAAGTTAATCTGAAACATGTACAATAATAACAAAAACATTAACAAAATTCAGTCGAACGGAAGAGAAAGTTTATACTTCGATTCTATGTATCTAATACAGTAATACAAATGAATACATATAAAGGAATACGTATTGAGGCTTTGTTTTTGGATTAACAAAAGGTTTTGAATTTCTGAAACTATTCTTTCACATTGTTTATTAGTAAAGAAACAACATGAAATAATAACTCTCTAGTTTATTCTCCTCCAAGTTGGTTGTTTCACATATATTACTCTTATCGTTTGTCAGTATCTGCAAGACAAAAAGGAAAACAAAAAAAACAAAATTCAATGACAAAATTACATATAAAAAAAAACTAATTAAACTAGGGATGATGCAGATTTGTCATGTTACGAGACGTAACGAGACTTTTAAGGAAAAAGTATGTCGTGTAGTAAACTTTCATTTTTAGATTCGAAACAAAAATTTGGAAAACAAGAACTTTGGCCACTCATGTCTCAAATGTATCATATACTTTCTTATAAATATTGTTCTCATATGGTAAAATAAAACTTAAAATATTAGCTAGCTAAGATCTAATTATATATATATATATATATATAACTCTTAACAATATATTTTTTAACAACATATTTGATTTGTTCAAAAAAAAAAACATATTTGAAAAGCAATTAGTGTAATCAAAGGAGAAGTTTCGTACCGAGTGAAGGAGGAACGATGATGATGTGCATTGTTGCGTTATTGGGAGGGAGATGCAACTGAAGAGGACAAAGCTTCGCATCATGCAAAGGGTTTCTAGAGCAAACAATAAGATCTTGGATCCCTGTTTCTTCCTCTAGTTTCTTCTTCAATTCTGTCAACTCGCTTCCATGGAATATCAATGATTTTTCTCCTATGTCGTCGTCATCATTCATGTTCCCACAATCATCTCTAGTCTGGTAATATATCAGTCTTCCTTCAGATTTTGGTGGTAAGCTCACAGTAAATGAATCACCTGACTGGTCAAGTACATATAACATCAACAAAAATAACATTTGAAATGTACTACTAGAGTTGGTATCTATGTATAGTACCTCGACCCGTGAAAATGCCGAAGAACTATGGGTAGATTCAGCATCGTCGTTGATAACTCGAACTTGGAGAACATCAACACTCCACAAGACCCAATCTTGTGTGACTGTACGGCTAGGGATATCGTGTGTGATAGAGTTTCTCCAAGGCGGTAAACCTTTGTTAGCTCTTAGATACTGTCCATACCGACTCTTGAACCGTACGTGTTTGCCATTGTCCGATATTGGTTCCCACTCTGCCGACGAATCCAACTTTGCCGGTAAGGTTTGAAGTACCTTGTTTCACAAGTTATTATCAAATCACACGCAAAAAACCTAATAATGATTTAAAGGATAAATTTCCATTGCGCTTTCTTTTGCATTACAGCAAACATAACCATTCCATTGTGTTTTGCAACTTGAGGTAAATTATTGGGATGCCTTGTCATTCAAGATATCTTTTAAAAAGACCTAATTACATTTTAGGTAATTTATTGCGGGGGAAACAAGAAAACCCCCTTGGTAATACATTTTTACCGGTGGCTCCGAGGAGGAAATGATTATTAGAGGCGGTTAGGTATTTGCCGTAACAGCTTTGAAGACGAATGACATTAGACCCACAAACAATCTCAACGGTCCATCGGGTGTTTTTAGTTGTACCGCGACGGTCTTGATGAACGGATTCTTGATCTACGTCAGCGGTTAGGTACTTTCCGTTGTGGCTATGGAGCCGTACAATCGCTGCCTTTCGAAGTATCTCCATTCTCGAATCGATTTACATAAAAGGAAAATCTAAGAAAAACTTATTATGAGACAAAATGGGATCTAAACAGAAACTTTGGTTGATGTTTCGCCACGTTGGCAAATATACTCGACATCATTTTTTCCTTGACGACGGTTTTTTAGGCGCTTACTAACAACACGAATCTGTACTTTTAAGAACTCGCTTGGACAGAGATTTACGTATCATTATTACAGCTTTGCATCAGATTACATTGTCCTTTGGTAAGCTTTCTTATTACCAGTGTAAAATATGAGTTATGGTTAACTGGATTCAACATTAATAATTATTTTGTCCACAAATTTATAATGAACGGCAAAAATACATCTTTTTAACGATGGATCCAGCTTCCGGGCACGACTCATCATAATTTGTATTTTTAACTTGAATTTATGTTTAATTCATTAATACTTGGTTATTCATTTTACTTTAAATTATGTTCAATTCATTAATACTTGGTTATTCTCCAGATCCTTTGGTCAAATAATTCAACATTTGAAATCGCTCTTATGGAGCAAAAACACTCGTCTTCTGCTCAGAAAATATGAATTCATTCTCACTGATTCGTTAAGAATCTCTGAAGTCTGACATGTGAATTTTTCATAAAATCATCACCGCTGGATAAAAGATCAATAAAAAAAAAAGAAAATATTAAAATAAAGTAAATTTCGCAAAAAAGATTTTGAGAGATCAGAGTTTGGTTAAGAAAGTTTTCGGTCACGGTTAATCTGAAACACGGACCAATTTAGTTGCTCATCATATCACTTTTCTTTCTCTTATCCAGATATATATATATATATCGAAAACAAGGAATATCAAATTAAGAAGATACACAATCTGACAAGATCAAAGAAGAAAAAGATTAGCAAAAGGGAGAGAGAGAAAAAATGTTGATAGATCATCAGAGACTTGAATACTAAGAATCATGAAGATCATATTGTTGCAGTATTAGCTCATCATCTGATCTGTTTTTCAATTTATACTAAAAGAGAGAATTCAAACCAAAGAACAGAAGTAAACACTAAACATACTGAAGACCAATAAAGAGAACTGAACGGAGAACCAGTTATTGAGTAGTACTTGATGAAACAGAGGAGAGATGGTTCGTATTTAAAGTCTCTTGCCATAAACATACTGAACACTAAACATACTGAAGACCAATAAAGAGAACTGAACGGAGAACCAGTTATTGAGTAGTACTTGATGAAACAGAGGAGAGATGGTTCGTATTTAAAGGTCTCTTGCCATAAACATACTGAACACTAAACATACTGAAGACCAATAAAGAGAACTGAACGGAGAACCAGTTATTGAGTAGTACTTGATGAAACAGAGGAGAGATGGTTCGTATTTAAAGGTCTCTTGCCAGCGGCGACGTCCGTTTTAACGAGGAAGCCCTAGCGATTACTGGGGTCCTATATGGTCTTTCAGAAGGCCCAATTCTAGTAAGCATGCATGTAAAAAGAAACCTACTCAACTTTATGTTACGGGTTTTCTTTAGTAAAAGGCATATTAAGGGATATAACTGTTGTTTAGGAGGCTTAATGTTTTGGTTACGGCTGGGAAAAAAATCCGGATCAGAAAAACCGAATCCTGATTTTTACAAAATCAGGATTCCGAATCCGATTGGACTCGAAATAAATAATCGAATGGGTCCTAAATTGCTATATATGAAGAATCAATACCGAATCCAACTCGGACCGGAAATCGAATGAGCATCCGAAACTATTCGAAAGGTAAATATATATCTAAAATATTAGTTATAATTATACTTATAATAATTTAAATTAAAATGATAAATTAAATATATTAGTTATTTTCAATATTTTGTGCATTTTTAGATAAAATAAGATAGTTTTAATAGAAATACTCAAACAAAACTGTGGGTGTGACTGGTAATCATCATAGGAATAATAGGAATGGATAGAAAAGGAATGAGTAGGAATAAAATTTTAGAAATGATGGTTCTTTATCAAAATTAATGAGGAATAGATTTGTTCTATAATTCTCTACGAACAAAGGAATAAAGAGGAATGAATTTCATTCCACATGAATGGTAAAAAAATTAAGGAATATTAAGGAACATAGTGTTCCTTCTCGTTCCCTTGGTCATGATTATTTCTTGGTATATTTGGATAGTTTGGATACAAAATACCTGAACTAAATCGGATAATATGGTTTCAAAAATGGTTTCCTGATTCATTGTCTGCCCATGAAACATGATAGCCATTTAAGACCAGAGAAACAAGATGGACATGGGACTTTAAGCAACAGCGAAGCACCACAATACATTGAAACACACAGATACCATTTTGATTAGTTATATCATTAGGGTACGCCAAAGATATATAACTAACACAAATGTTTTTGAAGATAATAGTAGTGTAAGCCTTTTATCTGGATAAACAAATCAAGAGGCAAGTGTTTTCACTGCTCTGTAAGTCTCTTGGTAGCTCATCTGATATCTTTATCCGCCACTAATCTCACCGCATCAAAACATCCTCGCCACTTAATCTAGCGCCGTTAGTATGTATTGATTATAATTAGCAGTGTGCGTAGTGCACTTGATTTTCTTATATATATGACTTACAGAGATGTGTGAAGAAGGTTTGTGACTAAAGAAATTGATTTGTGCATCAGTTATGTGGATACTATCAAGGATAGTATGTATTTTGTGTATCAATTAGTGAAATAAAATATGAATGAGAATATTAAAAAGAAAGTTTGATTCATTATAAATATATTATTATCATTAATAAATAGATACATAAAACATTAAAAAGGTGAAGCAGCAGAAACATAATTAACATTAAGACAAATGTTTCTGAACATCTTAATAGGGTAAGCTTTGCCAGGAAAGAGAAGCAAGAAGCAAGTATCAGGGATTACTGAAAAGACTGCTCTGCAACAATCTCTTGTTAGCCTTCTGTAATCTTTGCCTGATGCTAATTTCAACGCATCGAAACATCCTGGTATGCTATTTATATTCTCTGTCGAACAATAATTACCAGCTTCTGATTGTAGGAAAACCAATGCCGAGACTAGGGCTAACACCATAAACATCACGTCGGTTTGTTTTAGTTTCATCATTTAAAACAAAAAAAGAAGATTCTTCAGAAAACAAAAACAAAAAATTGTTTGAAAGGGTTGGATTGTTTGTGGAGTTGAGATCTTCGTTCGGTGAATAAATAGAAAAAATAATTTGTATTAGAGTGTTGTGCGGTGAAGAAAGTTTGACAGTTTTGGAAAGTTTGACAGTTTTTTTTTGACCAAATCTTATAATATACTCATTTTGTTTAAAAATAAGTGTTACTTTGACGACGAAAATATATATAAGTTATTATTAATTACACATCACTGACCAATAGTATTCAAGATAAATAACATTATTTATAAAGTCAATGGAAATTTTAATTAATTTTCAGCTCAAAATAAGTATAATTTGCATTGAAATTGTAAGTGACACATTTTTATAACAAGAAAAAAAATTATAATGACACTTATTATGAAAAAAATATGGAGTATTATCCCATCTTTGAAGAAATAAAAATCATCCAACTTAAGAAATGAATAAATTAGATATCATATCTCCATTTTTATTCAAAACAAAGCCAATCTTTAAAAACAAAATCATTCTTATATAATGCCTATCAAAGAAAGAATATCAGTCATAACTCATTTATACTTGATTTACTCAATCACAATAATCACTCCATCGTATATTCTCCTTAATAATTGTATGATGCTCTTATTTATTTTTTGATTCATATAGCTCTACTATATAGAGCTATGTAACTCCCATTATATCAATGATACAAACAAGTCAGGGGCAGATCAAGTGTTTCTTTGAGGAGGCTTGAAGATGCTTTTGGTTAATACTTGATAGAAAGGCCAAGGAGACTTGATTATTAATTTCTTTATTTTTTGGACCGAAGATCTATTTTTCAAATATTTAATTTTACTTGATCATCTTCTGGACATGAAACATAAGGCATTTAAGACCAGAGAAACAAGATGGACATGGGACTTCAAGCACAGCGAAGCACCATTTTGATTATATCTTTAGGGTACTCCAAAGTTAAATAATTTTTATTTTTATTTTTATTTTATTTTTAACACCAAAGTTAAATAATTAACATAAATGTTTTTGAAGATATTAGTATTGTAATCCTTTTATCAGGATAAACAAATCAAGAGGCAAGTGTTTTCACTGCTTTGTAATCAATCTCTTGGTAGCCATCTATCTTTATCCGCCACTAATCTCGCCGCATCAAAACATCCTCGCCACTTAATCTAACGCCGTTAGTGCGTAGACGCTAATGAGATCTTTGTATTGCGTAGACGCTAGTGAGAACTTCGAATCGCTATCTAGAAGAACTGATGAAACTGATCAGTATGCATTGATTACAATTAGCTGTGTGCGTGCACTTGATTTTCTTATATATATGACTTACAGAGATGTGTGAAGAAGGTTTGTGACTAAAGAAATTGATTTGTGTATCAGTTATGTGGATACTATCAAGGATAGTATATTAATAGGATGTATTTGTGTATCAATTAGTGATATAAAATATGAATGAGAAAATAGAAAAGGAAAGTTCGATTCATTTTAATTATATTAT
The DNA here is from genome assembly GCF_000309985.2 of Brassica rapa. Lineage (NCBI taxonomy): Eukaryota > Viridiplantae > Streptophyta > Magnoliopsida > Brassicales > Brassicaceae > Brassica > Brassica rapa. Next base: position 27,560,596 of record NC_024799.2, on the reverse strand, counting down.
TATCATTAATAGATACATAAAACATTAAAAAGGTGAAGCAGCAGAAACATAATTAACATTAAGACAAATGTCTCTGAATATCTTAATAGGGTAAGCTTTGCCAGGAAAGAGAAGCAAGTAGCAAGTATCAGAGCTTACTGAAAAGACTGCTCTGCAACAAGCTCTTGTTAGCTTACTGATATCTTTGCCTGTTGCTAATTTCAACGCATCGAAACATCCTGGTATGCTATTTATATTTTCCAGCGGACAATAATTACCAGCTTCTGATTGTAGGAAAACCAATGCCGAGACTAGGGCTAACACCATAAACATTACGTTGGTTTGCTTTAGTTTCATCATTTAAAAAAAAAATAAAGATTCTTCAGAAAACAAAAACAAAAAATTGTTTGTAAGGGTTGGATTGTGTGTGGAGTTGAGATCTTCGTTACGGTGAATAAATAGGAAAAATAATTTGTATTAGAGTGTTGTGTGGTGAAGAAAGTTTAACCGTTTTGGAAAGCTTGAAATACTTTTGTTTGACCAAATATTATAATATATTATCCCATCTTTGAAGAAATAAAATTCAACTAACTTAAGAAATGAATAAAGTAGATATCTCATGTTTCAAAAATAAAAATCATTCTATGTAGATATCATATAGTAGAAAGAAAGTAGAAATGAAATAAAAGAAATCATTCTATGTAGATATCATTCTATGTAGATATCATGTTTAAAAAAAAAATAAAGTAGAAATGAATAAAGTAGATATCATGTTTCAAAAAAAAAAAAATTCTCCATTTTTATTCAAAAGAAAAGCATTCTTCAAAAGAAAAAAAATCATTCTTATATAATGCCTATCAAAGAAAGAGTATCAGTTATAACTCATGATTTACTCAATCACAATAATCACTCCATCATATATTATCCTTAGTAATTGTATGATTCTCTCATTTATTATTTGATTTATATATAGCTATACTACATAAAGCTATGTAATTCTCATCGTATCAATTACAATTCATATATTTCTCATAAGTTAATAATGCCTACTATATAGTATATACTACTTTCAATCGTCTAGGAAATTCGAGGTTCACTTTTGTATGTGTTAGTTCGTGTTTTAATAAAACAGAAACAATATTAATGTGGAGACATTATCTTCAGCTTCGAAGAAACTATAAATTGAACAAATATTTGTTTTCTTAATGGGGGGCATCTTGAAGTTTGAGCTTAGATCAGTCTCCGAGCAATCTAACGCATCGAAACATCTGTATGAGTCATGAAAGTTTTGACCTATGAAACATTTGAATATTAAGAGATTCACAGTCAAATGTGCTATCATTAGACGATCCTTTTTGCATAGTTTACTTGTGACAGAAGGTGCAAAGTCAAAGAAAAACATAAATAAATGCTTTGTAGAACCTGAAAAAAATCTAATGATGCCAAACCAAATATAGGAATAAACATTTATAGTAAGTTCAGGAGAGTACGAATTCGAATCTAGATGGATGGAAGGAGCTAGTCCACTAGACAAAGTCACTGGGGCAAAAAAATTACATGGATTTTTTTTTGTTGGGTGTGACTTTTATTGACAAATAACAACAATACGTTGATTCTTGATTAAGGAAGACTAGAAAACTATGATGTTCTGTGAGTTTATATGCTCTCATCATGTACCCAGTGAAAACAATCTACCTTTGGGGGCGCACAGTAATGTTTTATTTGCGATCAAGCTCTGCAAACCATTTGTTCCATGCCTCCGTGTAATGCCCAAGAAGACCAGTTACATCTGTTTTAGCCACAACAATTAAATATAACGGAATCAAGAATGCATGATTATTACTTTTTTAACATGCTTGCCTAACTGTGGTTGTTACCTTGATTGCAATACTGAGGTTTGTAGGTAGAAGAAAGGGCCTCGAGATCTTGCAACCTTCCGCTATTATTGGTTCCAGCATTGTTGTTGTTGTTCTTCTTAGATGCACCTGTTGGCGAGAATGGTCCAAACACATAGGTCTTTGCAGCTGGTTTCTTTTCCTCCTCGTCATGTTTATTATATCCGTTCTGTACGTAGTTTGATGAACAATCTGTTTTGTTTCTCTTTGTACTAAAGTTGGTGATCTCTGTTCCAAAGACCCGCTTCTTGGATTCATTGGTGGAGTTAAACAAGGTTGATCCTTTTTCGGTTAAGCTTTTGGACCCCAACCACTTGTATGCTGGTTTCCTAGTCCCTGGTATATGTGTCTGTGGGCAAAGCAATAAAGAAAGAAAGATGAAACACTGGAAATTAGTAATTTGAGGGTTAAATGTATCTGGTTAATGAGCAAAACACTCTACCTTCTCGATTAACTCCATGGAGGATAACACATTTGCAATGTCGTAAAGCCGTCTAACTTTAGCTGTTAAATCATTTTCAGATATTGGTGGGTTGGTTCATGGTAGTATCAACTATTTATGCAATAACCAGAGATGAAGAAAGTTAAGGAAAGAGAGAGTTTACTTCTCATATGCATTGGATCTTGAGAGTCGCTCAGCAAGGCTTTTGCAGCACTATCCAGTGTGATGAGATCATCCTAAAGTGAAAGCAGCAAAGAGGGGGGTTATAGGACAATTTCACAAAGTGTGTGAAAGAAGAGAGGTGCGTAGTGGAATAAATAACTCACATGAGAGCAAAGAAACATCTTAACAAAGTTCTGGGAAAGTAGCCAGAGAGAACTCTCCTTCTTGTGGTCTGAAAAGAAGTATAATAAAGTTAGCTCTTTTAACACAAATCTTATCCTCGGAAAATTTTATCAAATGCCAAGAGTGATTAGCAATAACAAGACTTGTGGTTTTTATCTACTAGGAAAGAAGATGTATTTAATGATTCCAACAACATAAATAAAGAAAAAAGGAGTAGAAAGAGAAGAGATACCCAATTTAGAGAGTGAGGAGTTGTCTTGATCATCAGGCGTTAAACATAAAGACTCTTCACTTTCATCATCATGTGAAACCTATCACAGAGAATTGTGTTAGATCAAAACTAAAGGGGGGGCATGGAACCCTTGTTAATGACCACTCAAAGATAATCCACAACCACTTAGAGAAACTACTAAAAAAATCAACAATGTAGAATCAGCAAAATGTGATGCTTTGTATACCTTGTCCGAGTTGCTGCAGATACTTGAGGTACCAAAACCCTCTCTCAATCCTTCTTCCTGTAAACAAAAGCAAAGATGAAAAAACCATTCTCCCTGAAAACAGACAGTATTGAGTAGCTATTTAAAGTATTATACCTTGAGATGATGAAGAGAGCGAGGAATGTGGAGAAAACCATTCCAAGAGTAAAGATTCTTGCCTTTTCTAGACACAACCTGAGTGAGAGAGAGACATAGAGAATCTCAGCTCCTAAGACAGAGTGAAATGAGTGAGTGAGAGTGTACCTCAATGCTCTCCAGTATATTGACTACATCATATATACGCCGTCGTTCAACTCCTGCCACACAACAATTGTTCTTATGGAATCCCACCCAATAAAAAAAAAAGCTTTTAAGATCTCAAAGAATTTCTGAATCTCACCTAATTTGGCAGCGGCCTCATCGATGCCAAACAAATCAACATCGTCTCGATTATATATCCTCACGAAACTGGATCGTACGTACGTACGTACACACATTAGAAACCAAATCTGGTGGAAACAAATTATCGAGAGAGAGGGAGAGATGTAAAAATACTTGGAGACGAGAACGCCTAGAGATTTCTCCTTGCGGCTATACGATTGGAGAGCGAGAGCATCCACATCTTGAGACGACACAATCCATGGCATTTTCTCCATCTGGAGATTGCAGATCTCTTTCTCTCAGAGCTTTTGGCGTGACTTTTTTACCAAAGCAAGGAGGAGGAAGCGGGGGAAAGGAGTTTTCGAATTATGTAAACTAGCGCTTTTTTGCCATCTCTTCAATTACCAAAACACCCATTCCCTCCTCCTCTTTTTTAACTCTACCTAACATTGTAAATGGTTGCAGTCATTCAGCGCCATCGCCAAATCCCAAATAAAAAAGAAGGTTTGTAAATCAAATTAATTTCTTTCAAATATTTTGCAATCTTTCGGTGTCTGATAATAAAATACATAACACATGTTTTTACGAGAAACGTAAGCAGAGAAAGCATCTAGAGGATGGTAAGAAACAAAAAATGTATAAAGCAACCACATTTGATACTTACTACAACAAAATAAATCACAATGAAACAAACAGGAATAACACAATCTAAGGCTCAACGACGGTCACTTGTTCCCACTCTCCATCCACAGCCTCTTTCCACACCGTTACGTTATTGTTCCCATCCGACACCGCCAGCAAGTTACCCGTCATCGACCACGTCACCCTCCACACCGGCGTCTTGAAATCTTTCAATACCTTCCCTTCCCACTGCTCTCCTTCTTTCCCCACCGTCCATATGATCACACTCCCATCCTCCGACCCACTCGCTATCGTCGACTTCGGCAGACCCAAGTTCGGTGCCCACGCCACGTCCCTCACCCAGTCCTTGTGCTTGTGTAGCGCCGGGAAACAGTCCATCTTCCACGACCCGTTTGCGAATTTCCACACCTTCACCGTACTATCACACCCTCCCGACGCTAACTTGTAAACCGGCTCGTGCATACCGGAGCTAACGAGCGCCCCTGGCTCCGTCGCTGGTGCCCACGACACCGAAGTGACTCCGACCGGGTGAGCTTGGTCTATCTTCGTCGTGTCCCAACCGCCATCGGCTCTGGCCGAGAAGACAGAGATGTTTCCGTCGGATGCTCCGCAAGCTAAGGAGAGACCGAGCTCGTGAGGAGCCCAAGCGATGGAGTTGACTGATACTTTGTGGTCTGTGAAGACGTGAGACTGCGTCCATTCGTTATTGTTTCCTTCTTTCCATATTATGATTTGCCCGTCGTAGGAGCACGAAGCGAGGAGCGAATCGTACTTCGGGTGGGCCCAGGCGACTTGCCAGACGGGACCTCTGTGGCCGGTTAAGGTAGCTAGCTGCTGAGATCCGCCGCTGTTGCTCACTCCGGTTATCTTGATGGTGCCGTCTGATGAGGCAGTTGCTATTCGCTTTCCGTAGTAATCCATGACGACATCGTGGACAATGTCGCTGTGACCTGTCTCGATCTTCTGGGGAGGCATGTTTCCCTACTAAAATGTGGATTTAATAAGAAAAGTTTCAACAAACATAAAAATTGAGACCAAACATATCTTGTGATAGAAACAGAAGTATGCAATTCAAATCAAAGAGGGAACACAAGCCACTCCGACCAGATATGATACAAAACACACACTTTTAATAAGCAAAAGAATTCAACTAATTATTACAGCCGAGGCGTGCATGGAGATCAACGTGAACAAGACAAAAGAAAAAAAAAACATGTTTCATCAATAAGTCATAGACAGAGATGAAAGCATGAATCGATCTACCAACACAATCACCATAACTAAACCATACAATAAAGTTTCAAAAAGCCAGCACAGAGTCCAATTAAATTCTAACAAGATAAGCAAAGAGAGGTCCATGTTGTAAAAATCCATTCAAGAGACAAGCTGTGGATCTAAATCTAGCGAATCCTAAGGATAATCATCGGAAGCTCGAGCTCAAGCTCAAACTCAAACGAGAGATAAAAGGGATGAGTGAATCAAAGGAAGAGATACGAACGTCGTTACCAAGTTTTTATTCTTTGTCCAAAACTCTCAGATCTGCCAAAGGAGAGCGAGCGAGATTGAGAGAATGAAGCGAAAAGTAAATCGTAGAGCTACTACTGTTTCCCTTATTACCGATTCTACCCCTGCTTGTTGAAATGACAATACTACCACCGCATCTTGCTTACTTGTATTTACGGAACTAGCCCCTAAAACCAACCAATTGGGAACTGCTCTCGTCACACGATCTTTCGTTTCGGTCGGTCGTACCAGCACCGGTCTTTTCCCGGTTATCTCGAATCCCAACATATGACACCTGTTTTCGATTCCATCTGCTGATCAAGAGCTGGTTAGTTATCTTGGTTGGAGCATTTGAATGACACCATTGGGGTGAGGCGTCAGTGTTGCGACTTGGGAGACAATAGCGTCAAATCAATACATTCAACTGCCCATGTTGTTTGAATCCTGGAAAACCAATACTATTATTACCTACTACTTTATTTACCCTGCAATAATAAACAAAACAAAATTTTGAAAGTAAATAGGTTAATATATAAAGTTATTATGGTCATATTTTAATATTCGTAAAAAAAATTGTGATGTAGTGTACAGAATGGATCAAACTAAGACTTCCTAGCTATCTCATTATTGATTGGAGATGTTCCACCCCATTTTTTTATTTTATTAGAATTAGATATAGAAGAAAGAAACCTAGTATATGCGTATGTCGACATTAGTGCATTTAGGATAGAGACATATATAAGTCCAAATTATATGGTTAAAAACTAAGAAAGTTGGTCTTACACTACTAAGGTCTTTTAATGTATTCTTCAAAACTTGTTATCTTGAGACAGGCGTCGTATAGCAATTTAGCAGAACACGTCTGACGAAACCAAACATTAACATATATGATAATACTAGTATAATCAAGAGTCCATTTGATATGGTTAAAAAAAAGAAAAAAAAAAAGTATAACGGTTTAACAAAGTATTGTTTCAGTCATATTTAAATACTTACTTGGAGACTATAATGTTGTGTAGACAGGCACCATAAGAATACTATATTATCTTTAAATGTTAGTGAATAACACAAGCATTAAACTATATATTATATATGCCAGTGATAATTAATTTGGTAGCACCAAACCAATACAACCTTGTAACTGTTATATCACATTGATATATAGAAAATACAAATTTAGTGCTTATGCAGGTGTAGTCACCTTATATCTCGTGAAAGAAACATGAGCTCGTTAAGTGCGAGTTTACGTAGCATGTAGGTAAGGATTAGGAACGCGCGCAAAGATTACGTTTATAATTTTAAACAGCAACTTCTTGATGTTTAGTTATTTTTTATTATTATTTGTTTGCAACTGGTTTTGATCGCTTTCTGACTGCAGACTGCAGTTGAGAATATTTGTTTTTATTCTTCCGTCATGAGCAACTCCGCCTATGAATTGCACCCATAAAAAACTCCGCTTATGAAGTAAAAGCTTCTATTCATGAATTGATGTTTTCCCATGTAGATACAGTTCTATATGTTCCCCCTTCTCCTGTGTAGTCCAAAATGATATCCATCTCACTAAACCACCATAGGTGGGGTACGCTACACCATATACTGCAATTCATATTTTTGTAATCATTGGTTACGTTATTTACTGAAAATATAGTTTAAATTTCGATTAGAGTTTTATTTATACATAGTACGATTTACAACTTTCAGATATATTTTATATGACCGTTGTTTGAAATTATATTCTTTTTTTGTGTGTAAATGTTAAAATTTAGACCAAACTTTTCAGTTTTTAGAATGGTGGCAAACCACTTATTACAAGAAGAGGAGAAGGAACAAAGACAAAAGAGCAAGAAATTACAATCCAACAAAGAATATGATATCGAAAGCTAAATGTATAGTCAGATGATCTATTTATATTCTAATAAATAATCTTTAAAGTTAATACTCACTTATTAAAACAAACAGTTACGGTGTCTAGAATAATTTTCTAAAACTCACAAATTAAATATTTGTCATAATCTACATCATAACTTCATAGTGAGTTTTCTGGTTGTTAAGCAGTCATGTTGTCTACAAACTAGTGATATATGTTTTCTCATCAACAGTCTTAACTTTGTTGCAATATTTATTTCTTTTAAATTGTTCATTAACTTCAAACGCGAACGTACATTTACATCTCAATAGCTTTCGCAAGTCACGTGCTCAACGAACGTAGCACGTGTTTCTCCCAGGTTCTCAACAGTGGAGCTATATATAGTTTCCATTATAATTTTGATATAAGCTTTTAGTTATATAAAAAACCCTTTATTTAATTAATACGACATTCAATCTACACGAACATATGCTAGTATATCATGGTGATATTTTGTATATTTTAAGAGTTATCAATCTAAATGATATGATCTGCATAAACCACTTAATACAGAAACAAAGCTAGTTTTTGTTTACTTGTTCTAGTTTTGTTTTGTAAAAAGCTAATACATGTAATCATAAATGTTAATGAAGATAGTTATATTGAATAATCTATGTATTTAACAAGTATAGATAACTTATATATAAAACCCCAAATTGAGCCTGACTGCACTCTTCAGTGGTATTTTGTAATATTATAATTTATAAAAATAAAACTATTGGACGATGAATCATCTTCACTTTCTGTGACTTCAGCATTATTGGGCCATGTTAATTGAAAAAAATTTACGTACAAACAATATTTTCAATAACCTTGTAGAATAATCAATGATTTGTTTGTGAAAAAAAAGGATGAAAAAGATAGGATCCAGTGGAATATCGGGGAGTGACGTAGATAAATCCACGTCGACAAAGGCATGATCCACGTGGCAATATACACATCAGGGAAGAGAGAAGATTGATGCACGGAAGCTACTCTTTAACAGTTTGGTGCGAGTCACCATATTGTGGCACTCAGGACACCACCTTTCTCCAAAGGCAAACCCTAAAGTTGATTCTATCATTCTTTTTCTCAAGAAAAGCTTTTGCTTTTTCAACCATTATCGCATTATTGATATCTAATAGAAATTTATCATCGAAAATAACACTTATCATAGCCAAAAATCTTTAGTAAGTAACTTCGTACTTAACTGAAATTTTATCTTATATATGCATGTAGTGTAAAGTCTCCAAACATTCCGGACATATGGCTATAAAAACCATGCGTACCATATTAGAGTTTTGGTATAATGCGTTTTCTTTAGACCATTTGTGAATCATAGCTCACTGTGCCTCTGTATCATCGAGCGTTGAAACAAGTCTCGATCGATACAATGCGTTTTCTTTAGACCATTTGTTATCTAATCCCTCATCTAGCTCTGGCAATGAAGAACTCCAATCTAATGGCGATTGGCAGATGACCAATCACCATCAACGTTGCATCTCTGCAAATGTTTGTAGATTAGATTTAATCTCAAAAGACAAAGACATATATAATTCCCACAAAGTCAGTCAGTGAAGCTAAAAAGTTGTGTAAAAAATGGACAAAAGTATAGAACACTTTTAATCTTTGTTTTTTTCCACGATCGCTTTTAATTTATCTCACTTTTTGACGTAATTTGGACATGTAAGACATCGTAAGTGATACTAACGTCATACTAAAATCAACTTCACAATTATACAACGTACTCTTTATCTTATTTATAACATTCCTTGGATTAAGAAGCCACAAGTGTATAGACGCATCCGCTGTAATACATGACACTTGGCATATTGAGAGAACACGTGTTTCGTTGTTTTCGCTATTCATTATACGTGCCACATGAGACCTACCTAACGACACACTTATTGTATGTAGTATATTCTTAGTGATACCTTAGTTAGAAAAATCAATGTTTTTTTTTTTTTGGTAAAAATCAAAGTTTGTTTGGGACTTTTTATCTAAAATAAATTTAATATGCGTCGCTCCGCAATGAATTAGCTCAAACACCAGACTAAGCAAATACTAAGCACGAAAATGAAATTTCACATACAAACCTTCCGTTCCAGATGTTTTTGATAAAACTAACAATACGTGAAAGGAAAATTATATAAATTAGAAACACATAAATAAAATATCAAGTTGAAAAAAGGAAACATTAGCACACAAAAGATGAAGCTTATATATATATATATTTTTTCCGAGCACAGACTTTAGAATTTTAAGTAAAGTTTTGAACGGATTTTTTTTTCTTTTACCATATCTATTATTCATTGTTTTGTAATTTTCTTCGTTTATTACTGGTTATATTTGTCTACATCCATTAAAATTTTCAAATTAATGTAAGCATTTAGTGTAAAAATACACAAAAATGCATAAATAGAAAAGAAAACTGCGATATATTGGAAAATGAAATGTATAGAAACAAGTTTTAATAAAAGAAATACAAAGTAAAACATAAAAGACGTAAAATCTACATATGGAACCGATAGGCCTAATAAAAATGAAAGGAAAATAACTTTGTTGTTTCTTTTTCGAATCAGTATATACGTATAAGGATGAAATATAGTAAAAAGTATATGATAGATCCATTTATAGTGATTACATACCGCATGGTGTTGCATAATTTTGACATATTGATGTATAGCATCCACATGGCCAGAAAAAAAAAGAATCATCCACATTTCCTTTTGGTATTTACGTGATCCACTCTATATATAACTAAAAGGGTGTCGTCGACAAAAAAGAAAAAAGAACAAAGGGATAAGACCAGTAGACTTATTAGTGTTTAGTTATAAATAAACAAATCATTAAAATTAATCTATCACAATTATGTTAAAACTGTTTTTTAGACCGTGGTATTATCAAGGTCCTCGACTTAAATGAAGATTATGGCCTAAATTTTCATAATATATTAGATGTTTATTTAGCGAACTCCTTTAGTCCTTTATGTATATATATAATTACGACGTTCCAACAAAATCATAAATGTTATGTTTCTCTAGTATTTTGAGTAAATTAGCTTAATATACTGCAAAAGGTGAGATACCATACAATGGGGGGAAAATAGTAATGATGGGGGGAAAAAAATTAAGGGGAAATAGAATATGGAGTGCAAATAAGGGAGGTTTGGTGGGTAGGGAATACAAATTCTCTAGTATTTTTAGAGACTTTTTTTGGCAAAGATTTATAGAGACCACTTACATGGCTGTTTTCTAAATATTGTTCCCGTAATTCTCAGAATGTGAAATTTTAGTTTGCTAACGTTTTGTATTTTATTATGGTGTATTTTCTATGTCACACACACACACATATTGTGCTTACGCTGCTAAATTTCAGTTTTGTTAGCAGAATAAAAGTTCTCGTGTTGACAAAAAAAAGTTAGTGTAACGGTTATGAATATATGAATCAACTAGAGTACATATTGAGTTTCCTAATCTACTTCAACCAAGTTGCCGGTTTCACGTATTTCTATTAAATCAGTTTCTTTTTCTCGACAATGTCGACATCTTAGACTCAAATTCTACAAAAAAAAACTCCATCTTTTTAGTAATTTGTTTTGTAATTCTTACCCTCCGTCGTTGGATTTCCATTTTCCCATATCGTTTCAAGTTAATAGAATAAGTATTTAAACATTTTTTTTTGGTCTAATAAGTATTTAAACATTCTATGCAATTATGTACACATGTGAATGCACACTTTCACCCATATACGTATATATACATACATGTAGGTGGAAGGCACAATATATTAAGTTTCCACATATGGAAATTAATCTCTGCCATTAGCGGAAATTTTCAAACACCGGAAAGACTGATTTTAAAACTTATAAATAGGGAATTACATCTCGCTAATCATCAACCTTTTCTCCACTCTTCTACATACAAATAATCAACCTCTCTTTCTCTATCTTTCTCCACACAGACAATAAACACATAAAGACAGCCTCTAATGGATATGGAACAGAAGACAAGAGGACTTGGCAAGTCATGTGCTCTTCTCATAGGTTAATAATTCATCTCTGTCATATTTTGTTTCTTTCATAGATCCAAAACTTCTGTGAAATTAATGATGTTTTTTGTGTATAGTGATTGCGGGAATGGAGAGATATGCGTTTAAAGGAGTTGCATCAAACTTAGTGACATATCTAACAGATGTAGTGAAGATGAGTAACTCAAGAGCAGCCAAGACAGTTAACACTTGGGCGGGTTTCACTTCTATGTTGCCTCTCTTCTCTGCTCCTTTGGCTGATGCGTATTGGGATAGATTCTTCACTATCCTTGCTTCTTCTTCTGTCTACTTTGTGGTACGAATCTTTTACATTAAATTATATCTATGTACATATTTGTATTAGTATATGTTGAAAACTTGAAATACTCACGAGTCATGACGTATATATATACATGTTGAAACTCTCTTCCACCGTAGATTATGCTGTTTATGCCATGAGATTTAGCTACTTGGCCATCTTATGATCCATTATCGTTTTTTGTTTTTAATATTCGTCTATTATTGAAACGGTTTTGTTAATAAACTGATGTATGCTGATAATATGTGGTCTTATATTCCTGTATGCATATGCTAAATCAGTCATACAGTGACCACGTGATGATGTGCACTAAGTAGTATTATAACGAATGGTTTTAGACGGTCTAACTTAAAAATTAGAAAGTGACTATATGTGCTAAGTAGTGTTTGAAAAAAATGGTCAAGACTGTCTTAAATAGTAATGGGTCACCATCAGATTATAATTCTCTTTAACCACTAATGGTATATGTTTCCCTTTTATAATTTGCTTGATAATGGAATTTCGATTATAAATGATGATAGTGCTCATAATGGGTCTTATCGGATCTTATTGGCAAAAAGCTAGCTTAGTGGGAAATTCGATTTTTTTCTTTCCCTTTGATACAAATTTGAATATTAATAATCTTTATTGTTGTAAAGGGGCTAGTGGGACTGACATGGACGGCATTTGCTGGGTCACGCTCAGCTACGAAGACAATCTCCACCTATTTTCTCTACTCTTCACTATGCCTTGTCTCAATCGGGTTAGGTGTCTTAAACCCTTCTCTACAAGCCTTTGGTGCGGACCAGCTTGACCACGACCTTGATAAGGAATTTGAGCTTCTCTCCGGTGATCAAAAAGACGCTAAAGCTACACGAAAGACTCAGTTTTTTCAATGGTGGTACTTTGGCGTCTGCACTGGAAGCCTTATGGGTGTCACAGTCATGGCTTATATCCAAGACACTTTTGGTTGGGTCCTCGGTTTTGCCATACCCGGAATAGCAATGTTCCTGTTGATCTTGTTGTTCTTGTCGGGTTGCGGAATCTATGTTTATGGTGCTGGTACGGGTTTGAAGACGAAAACAACTCCTACGCCTTTTGAGAAGATCCTTAAGTTCATCAAAGGGAGAGTAGTGAAGAAGAAGAAGAAGCAGAGAAGCACATATACACTTGCAGATGAGGATGATTTGGACGCTATGGAGCTAGAGTGAGTTTTCTCACTAACTCAATTTTTTTTTTCAAGTGTGACTTACCATAATGACTGATTCTTGCTCCCTGTTTCTTGCATGTGTAGGCTACAAGAGAGGCCTCTCTGTGAATGCGACGATGACGCTGAGCCTGAAGACATTGAAAAAGCTTCAACAACAACCCCACAGAAAATGGATGATGAAAGTTCAAAAACGGGTTTCTCTGGAGTTGATACAATCAAGTTAGTGCTTCGCCTTTTGCCCATATGGACGATGCTTCTCATGTTTGCGGTCATCTTCCAGCTACCAGCGACCTTTTTCACCAAACAAGGCATGACCATGAAGCGAAACATCGGTCCCAGCTTCAAAATCCCCCCTGCTACCCTACAAAGCACCATTACTCTATCCATAATCCTTCTCATGCCGCTGTACGAGAAGATCTTGATCCCTGTCACCAAAAGAATCAAGAACAACGGTCAAGGCATCTCCGTGATGGAAAGAATGGGAGTTGGAATGTTCCTATCCATCATCGCCATTGTCATCGCGGCAATAGTCGAAAGGAAAAGACTAGACATAAGCCAAAAGGTGAAGACGTTACCTGACTACGATCCAGAGACCGTCCCGTTCAGCATCTTCTGGCTGCTACCTCAGTACATCCTCCTGGGAATCTCGGATATATTCACAGTGGTTGGGATGCAAGAGTTTTTCTACAGCGAGGTTCCGGTTAGAATGAGAACAATGGGGTTTGCTCTCTACACAAGCGTCTTTGGCGTTGGAAGCTTTGTGAGCGCAGGGCTGATCTCAGTCGTGGAGGCTTATTCGACCTCAACAGGTGAAGGGCAAAACTGGTTTGCAGATGATATGTCGGAAGCTAGGCTAGACAAATACTACTGGCTGCTTGCTCTTACAAGTACTATAAGCTTTGTGGTCTACATAGTTCTATGCAAGTATTTCAAGAGTAGTAGTGATCAAGGCAGTGAAGAAGAAAAAGCCCCTAAATAAGAGTTTCGATTTCTCTGACTTAAGAACTAACCGTTTGCCACAATACTACATGAGTGATCTAACTGTAATAGCTTAAGAAGTAACTAGCAAGAAGACACTTTTTTCTCTGTTACAAACGCAAAAGATTTAAACTTTATTATTTCGTGTGTTTGGTTACATTACATATCATTTCATCAACAACATTTCTAGAAAATCAACAGAAAAAAGTCTGAAACTTTGATCTAATACCTTTAAGCGTGTGAGCTGATGATTCCATTAAGAGCAGTTTCCTTAGCTACGTGGTTATCTTGTCGAACCTCGTCTTCTTCTTCATCAGAATCAAGAGTGAAGTTACTCAAATTTTCCATCTCAGCTCCGAGAGGCCGATACTTTGAATGATCCTCACGGAGAAAACCTTTCTTGCTTGCAACGACGGAGAACAACGCAGTAGCTAAAACCACCATGAGAGCCAAATGACAGTTAAACTGAAGCGTAGCTATAGCTTTGGCCCTGTGATAATCACCGTGTCCTTTGCACTTGACGGTGAAATTGCCTCTGCTCTTCTCGTGAAACGAGCAGTTGTTAGTGATCAACCCCGTGAAGAACGATATACCCATCTGCAGAAACCACGTTCCTTGCAGTATCAAACCGACCCCGCGCCCTAGCTTCGCGAATCGATGCGTGGTTGAGTCGGATTTGAGCTCGAAGACCGTGGAGAAGACGCAGATGGCGATGGGGACGAGCATGAGATCGTAGTAGCGGTTCTCGATTCCGGAAGTATCCTTCTTCTGGAGGTAGAACATGAGAAACTCCTCGATGAAGCCGAAGAGAAGCAACAGGCTCGTGATCGAAGACGGAAGAGCAGCAAAGGATCCGTTTTTGGAGTTGACCAGATGGGTTACGACGGCGTAGACTAGGAATAAAACTGCGACCGCCAGGATCTGTAACTGGAGCATCGATCCGACCCGGTCGCTGGATCCGATTGAGCTGAAGAAGGAGTAAATCGAGTTGGCTATGAACAGAGACGAAAGCAGAGCTACGGGGGTGGAAGACGATCCAGTAGATTTGGGCGGAGACGGAGTGATCTGATCCGCCGTAGGGGACGATGGATTCGGATCGAGGTTCGAAGAGTCCAGTGACTCCCACGCGCCGATCACCGCAAACCCGCCGCCGGCGACGGCGTAACTCAATATACCCATGAATTGAAATCTCCGAGTTCCTTTTTTTGATCTCTTTCGATGAAGTTTCCGCCATTGACGGCTTAACAGAAAAAACTCGACCTCGATCCTCCGGGTAAACCGGAAAGACCCGACCCGAATAACCAAATGTGTGGTAGACTGATGGCCCAATAACCTATTATGGGCTCTTCAGTACGGGAACGTGCTTTGTATAATAGAGATGTTTGTGGAGATCAAGTTAGCCTTATTGGGCCACAATAATATAAAACACACGTGACAATCACGTGCCCCTGTGGATATGCTTCTTCCTCATTTCTACTCTGTGCTGGCTGCTGCTTCGCCTGTGGGAGAAATGTTGCTTCCTGTGTGTCACCAGCAACCATTGTTACCTCCTGATCGAATTTTCCCGCCATTTCTGATTCCCAGAACCTTAATTTCACTACGTAGAGCGAGCTTCGTCGTCTGTAGCTCTTCCTCCGACCGAAAGACTCTTCCCCAATCCGCAATCCAGAGAATCGCTGATAAGCTCCGTACCCTTGGCTTCGCGGAAGAGACTAATCACGATTCTCCGACTACGTCTGGTCAAAACTCCCCCGGAGAGATATTCGTACTGTTGCCTGACCAGCTTCCGATACACCGGGTGGGGCACACGATTGACACGAGCTGGAGCACGCCCAGCTACCCGGTTCCCAAGCCCGGGTCGGGTACTGCCATCTCCAGGTTCCACGAGCTGAAGAGAGTGTGGAAGAAGGAAAAGCAGGTTGAGAGTAAGAACGAGGAGAAAGTCCCGTCGTTGGCGGAGTTGACACTGCCGGCGGGGGAGCTGAGGAGGCTGAGGTCGGAAGGGATAAGGCTGACGAAGAAGATAAAGATAGGAAAGGCAGGGGTAACGGAAGGGATAGTGAATGGGATACACGAGAGATGGAGGACAACGGAGGTTGTCAAGATCTTCTGCGAGGATATCTCCGGAATGAACATGAAACGCACCCATGACGTTTTGGAGGTTCGTAATGGTGTTTACTTATAAGTTCTTATTGTTTTCGTGGAAGCTTATGGCTTGCTCTAGTGTGTAATATTTGGAGGATTATGTTAGACTGATAGTGTTCATCATATCTCTATTGCCAGACGAAAACTGGAGGATTGGTCATTTGGAGATCTGGAAGCAAGATTTTGTTGTATAGAGGGGTCAATTATCACTACCCTTATTTCGTTGCTGATGGGAATTTGCCACAAGCTTCTTCTCTGGAAACTTCTTCAGAGGCATCATCTGTGGGTGATAGTAGAGAGAAACAGACTACTGCAGAATCGTCTGACACGAGTGTTACTAATAAAATGGTTAATAAGCCCTTGTTAATACAAGGCGTTGGTTCTCCGGATAAGGTTCGGTTTCAACTACCCGGGGAAGTACAACTAGTAGAAGAAGCAGACCGCTTGCTGGAAGGATTGGGTCCAAGATTCACTGACTGGTGGGCGTATGATCCTCTTCCAGTAGATGGTGATCTTCTTCCAGCCGTAGTCCCTGAGTACAGGAGACCATTTCGTCTTCTCCCGTATGGTGTGAGTCCAAAACTAACCGATGACGAAATGACCATTTTAAGGAGACTTGGTAGACCACTCCCTTGTCATTTTGCTTTAGGTAAGCCCTTACCTGATTATATCTTCTTTCAGACACTGAAGATTGTTGACTTATTACTTTTCTGCGACTTCCAGGTAGAAATAGAAATTTGCAGGGACTAGCTGTTGCAATTGTCAAGCTCTGGGAGAAATGTGAGGTTGCCAAGATAGCAGTGAAGAGAGGAGCGCAGAACACTAATAGCGAGCTGATGGCCGAAGAGTTAAAGGTTGCTGCTTTACTTTAAATAGATTAAAGTATTAAACTAAGTGTGGCTTTGTTAGCTTAGCAAATTGTGCAATTTGGAGCCCCTATGACTGAAGATATCTACTGATGAGACGGGAATATATGTCTGTTGCAGTGGTTGACTGGAGGGACTCTGATTTCTCGGGATAAGGATTTCATTGTCTTGTACAGAGGAAAAGATTTCCTACCATCCGCAGTGTCTTCTGCAATAGAAGAAAGGAGGAGGCAAACAATGATCATGGATAAATTAAGTGTGCATGGTAATAACCTGACTGAAAACGAAGAGGAAATAAAACTTCAGGCTGTTACAAAGGATCATCAAATGAAACCACGACAGCGGAAATCTCCTGAGGCGATCCTTGAAAGAACTAGTATCAAGTTGTCCATGGTATGCCCTAACAGCTTTCTCTATTGAATTCATTGGGCTCTTTTTCTAGATGTCAATCATTAGTTTTCTCTTTTAGGCGTTAGAAAAGAAAGCAAATGCAGAAAAAATTCTGGCGGAGCTGGAGAGTAGAGAGAGCCCGCAACAGTCTGATATCGATAAGGAGGGTATTACTGAAGACGAAAAGTACATGCTACGGAAAATTGGCTTGAAAATGAAGCCTTTCCTTTTACTAGGTAGGTCATTGTTTTCCTCCTTTATTTCATCTCTTTGAAATGTCATATGTTAAAGTATCCCATTCTGACATATCTCTCAAGGTAGACGAGGTGTTTTTGATGGAACAATAGAGAACATGCATCTTCACTGGAAGTATAGGGAACTTGTGAAGATTATTTGTCATGAACATAGCATTGAAGCTGCATACGAAGTAGCAGAAATCTTGGAAGCAGAAAGTGGTGGCATACTAGTTGCTGTGGAGATGGTAAGTAAGGGCTATGCAATTATTGTGTATCGTGGCAAGAATTATGAGAGGCCTTCATGTCTACGACCTCAAACACTTCTTAGTAAGAGAGAGGCTCTGAAGCGATCTGTGGAAGCACAACGTCGAAGGGTAAGAAAAAAATCATAAAAATCCTTGATCTGATAGAATATTTTCATTAAGAAACTTCGAAATTATTTTGTGAATTCCTCACGGGAATTTCTAATTACTTTTCTGCTCAAACTAACGCAGTCATTAAAGCTGCATGTGCTGAAACTTTCCAACAACATTGATGAATTGAACCGTCAGTTGGTAAGTCATATGTGTTTTGCTCAGCTTGATTTACTTAAACAATCCTCGAAGATGGTCGTAACATTTGAAATGCTGGTCAAGGGCAGGTTGAGGACAGTACGACCAACGAAACGTGTTCAGATGGGGAACCAAGTAGCAGAGTGGTAAGTTATTTACAGTTTTGTAGACTCACGTCAGCGCTTGATGCTACATTTATGCTTGTGTGATTTTCTCATTTCTCCATATCGTTGTAGGTCCAAGAAGAAACAGAAAATCAGAATGTTGAACCTGATAAATCAAGAGGAGAAACTGAACTCAGCTATTCTTCTGACTCAACAGTTCCTTCCTCTGGCGAAGAGAACTGGGGGGTAAGATCTCAGCTCCTTCTCAAAGTTTCTTGCATATAGCTCCAGTGCATATATTTTTATATGTTTAGTAGCTTGGCATCATCAAGTGAATTTGAATATATTAATATATTCCTGGACTACCAAAATCTATCTGAGACAGTTGTTGGTGTATATTTTGTAAGGATGACAGCGAAGATGAAGTTAACCAATCTACTACGAGCAGTCATGCATATCAAGAAGATGAGTCTGGCTCTGGCTCTTCTCGGAGACATGAGGGTAACTCTCTCGATTCAACTGCAAATATATCTGTACTTACAGAAACTGGTTTTGCCGAGGCTTCGTCATTTCATGATAGATCCATGGTAATGTCTAGAACTCTTTTATCTTTCCTCTTTGACACATATGTGTAGCGATATATCTTTACAATTTTTCATTTTTTCTGCGGATTTTAGCCGCGCAACAGCTTCCTGAATGCTGAGCGAAAGGTACCAACTGGACAAGAACTGGGATCATCAACGAGAAGTGGCTCAGCTCTGACAGAGAGCAAAAGAGAAAATCATGAGTTGGTCGCAGATCTGTCCAATAGAGAAAGACTCATCCTGAGAAAACAAGCTCTCAAGATGAAGAAGCGCCCACCCTTTGCAGTAGGTGAGTTTCACAATTTTCATTACTCTTCACTGCTAAGAAATCACCTGATTCATATCTTGAATCCTATACTGTCATTCTTCTCTTTTTTTTGGATGAAGCACCGCCTATAATCAGCGGTTAGTAACTTTTAGGTAGACTCACTTACGTGGAACCTTGCAGTTACTAGTGCTCCGAATGAGACTTCAAATTTTCAATTTTGTAGGAAGAAGCAACGTTGTAACAGGTTTGGCTAAAACACTAAAGACGCATTTTCAGAGGAACCCTCTAGCAATCGTAAATGTCAAAGGCAGAGCCAAGGGGACATCTGTGCAAGAAGTCATCGCAAAGCTCAAGGTCTGATTCATATATGCACAAACCAATCATCATTAGTTCGTGATCGTTTTAAAAAAAAAAGGGTGGTGGTGAATGATATTGTGCAGGAAGAAACAGGAGCTCTTCTGGTGTCGCAGGAGCCAAGTAAAGTGATCCTTTACAGAGGTTGGGGAGCAGAAGAAGAAATGAAAAGCTTCTACCCAAATAGCAATGTCAAAAACTCCATAAATCTAACAACAACATCTTCACAGAGAAGCCTTGTTAATGATCCTCCTCCTGTATCTCCTGCCCTCATTGAAGCCATTAGACTCGAGTGTGGATTGGAGTAACGTTTTGATTCTATTTATTCATAGATTAAATATAGCTTACTCTTTACTTTATAATATTATTTTCTTAGCTAAATCATTCCAGATAATATAATCAGGCAGGGAAATATTTGTCATCATTCATCCATCACAAAAGAAAAAAATATTTGAATAAATTTATCAAGTGTTAGTTTATCAAAATACTCTAAAAACTGAATGACGAAAATATTCTGTAAGGTTCCCCTAAAACTCGAAGTGGATTGAAACAAAACTTCATATTCATAGAACTAATCTCCTGATCGAACTAAGATTTGATTTGCTACAATCTTCTGCCATAGAAAGTTTACCATCTCTCAGAGCGTTTTGAGAGAAGGGGAGGTAGAGAGCGGCTTAACTCGGATGGTTCGGGTGTAGAGGTTTGTGAGCGCAAAGAGTAAAAGCACAAAGACCACTTGAGCACTCACAATCCCAAAGTGGCTTATACTATTCCCTATCTCCATCCAGCTTCCTGTGTTTTTCACCTGCGCATTATAATAATGCATTCAAATGTCAGGTAAAGAAGCTTTTATTAACCCACAAACTCATATATATATATATGCTTTTTGACATAGATCACAAATCATAACAAGTGTGATACCAGGAAGAAGAAATGTATCGTCATTATGTCTGAAAATAAGATCACAAGGAAGTAACATCCCAGTCTTGGCACTCTCACTAGTTTCGTTATTGCACTGAACGCACATCTGCCAGTTTACAAGTAGTCAAACATAAAGTTAGTAGATACAAGCTTAGAAAAAGAAGAGAGTGTAGTGTTTTATAGCCTAGTAACTGTTAATGAGTTTGGTTCAGCATTTATACTCACATGACAAGCATGAACGGTATGAAGAGCTTGAATATAAGAAGAGCTGCCATCAAAAAGGGCTGTCGAGAAATGCAATTTTTCACATTAGACTATATAGAATCAAAAATTGAAAGAAAGAAAGAAAGAAAAAGAGGCAACAATGAGATTCTCTTCTTTTTTTTCATATATATTCTAGATGTTGCAGATACTCACGCTGAAGATTGTGATGAACCGGTAGACAGATGAGATCTCAAAACTTGCTATACTTGCAAAATTCCCAGTTCCAAAGAAAGCCACATTGAACAAAACCATCTACAAACACACAATCCAAAATTATTATACCTGCTATATTGTCCAAATTTAACAAAAGGACCAAGGAAAGAGAGAAGATGACTTACAAAAATCAAAGGGATCCGCACATCTGATAGCTGCAAGTATCTCTCCTCACTTCCAATAGTGACATGTTCCTCTGTGTTTTGTTCTGATATAGATGAATCTTTTGCTTTGCTAGAATGATGAGAAGCGTTCTCAAATAATATCCATGCCATTAGTACAACGGCAAGAGCACTGTAAAAGACAGCTTCATATCTGCAATCAAATATCGAAGACATGAGAACAGAACAATGATCCACATAACCAGTGAACTCTCATTTATAGCCAAGTCGTGTAGCGAGACAAACCCAATAGACAGAAGAAGAAATGGAGGCGCAAAACCAAGAAATATCGAACTTAAACGTGAAAGGATGCCATTTCCTGAAAACAACGGAAGAACCATCGAAGAACCTGCAATGACAGAAGACGGTCACAAACCAAGTTACACAAATAAACACATTATGCAAACAGGTTTGAGGATATACCGGCAACTAGCCAGTTAATGAACTGGTGTGACGAATGTAGTTCTTGGTTCTGTGTTCGGTGCTTTGTTGACAGAGACACCATCACCGACGAAACTCCAACCAAAATAATCTGTTTACCATGAAAAAGTGAACTACTAGACGTAGAACCAAAATCTTCAGTTTTAAAAGTTGAAAAGGTCCTCCTATACCTGTATGAAATAGAGCTTGGACCACATCGGCTTCCTGCTTTCATGAAAAGTGATACTCTGCCAAAATTTGTTCCCTTCTGCATGTGTGTCTAGCCACTTTGCAGCAAGGCTTATTACTATAATGATAGCTCCACTCATAACTCTGCAACCAAGAGATGGTACCAACATGAAACAGTGACCATTTCACAGCCAAAAGTTGACACTGGAGAGCAAAGATGCTAATATTGTGTTCAATACAATTTATATTCTTTTTGTCAATGTGTTCAACGTAATTTATATTCTTTAAACTCTACTGAATAATCATATTCAAAGTCAAAGGGAGTCAAGCGTTGTTCTAGATGAGTTTCGCCTCAAGGGTTACAAGATCTTCTAAGTAATATTCTGTTTACATGCCATGTATACCACAAAACAGAGAAAACCTCAGGCAAGGGAGAGAAAGGGACTTACACGAGGTTATTATTATCAGGAATTTCCGCTGGCATCAGAGTGAAGACAGACAGGAACCAACAGGAAATACATACAAAAACTGGTATCCCAGATCTCCAAGGAATTGAAATGTGCAGCAAAACCGAAGACACAAAACCAGCTATCAAGAAAAACCAAGTGTAAAGCTTTCTCTCAGTGAAGCTATGGACCTGCAGAATGTTAAAAGAACAAATGATCAGGGCAACATATATATTATGTCTCCACCTCAGAAAAAAACGTACTGGACAATCCAACTACACATACCAATAATTCCACAATGACAATTGAGACAGCTGCGGCAAATAGAAGTTTGATGAAGTAGCCAGCCTTCCTTTCCCTCAAATATATCCACAGTCCTCTTATTAATCGGTATTCACTTAAAATCTGTGTCCACAGAAATACTGTCATTCCAATGTATGCATGGTAAAGAGGGGGAGAGTGCTCCACCAAAATTAACACTGTGAGAATTGCCATAAGCAGACAGCCTGATAGATACACCTGCGTCAGAATGATCAATCTATCTGAGAAAAGTAGAAATTTCACATAGATAGTACAGATATTTAACTATAACCAAACAGCTAAAAAAAATAAAAGTATAAAGCTTGTCAAAGTGAAGTATTTGCATTACTTTTGTGGAGTGTCTTTTCTGCACAGATAAATGCCCTTTCCTGGACAAGTCTCCTGATAGTGAACTATAACATTGCAGGACATGCAAGGCGAGTACGATCATCCATCCAGTGTATCCAAGGGTAATTACAGTCATCAGCATTAGCCAGTCATACGTTTGGAAGTAGTGAAGGCCCTCTAGTGACAAGTTTCTGAGGTCTACAGCCAATTTCATTGCAGCTTCATAACGTTTGGCAGAAATTAACTCATCAATCTGACTCAGCGATGAGGAATGGTCGACCAAAGGCTTGAACGGCTTGAAAAATAAGGAGTTTGACATTTTTATATCTGATTTTGTCAAGGAGGACCATACACAATACACATAAATGGCAGAATATAAGCAAAGCTCAGAAACAAATGAATGAAAGCCATTTGAACTGTGAGTTTAAAATTAAAATTTCTAAAAATTAGCGCAGGTGTTGCGCTATGATTAGGCTGTGAGCAAAAGGATACGTGATTTACGAAGAAGCTGATTAAGGATTTGTTTGGTATTAGCTAGCACAGCTTCAACTTCTTCTTCCTGAGTATACAAAAATAACAATAAGAATAATAATAAAGCACCATAAGACTCAACCTCCCAACTATGTACTTCTTTAAACTATATACTGTATATTCTATTCCTATTATAAACCAGTTTCCTTAGTGAGTTTTCGACCTCTCTCTCAGCCATGAACACTTAATAAGGAATTGTTACTTTAAGAAATGTACCATTACCTAACACCTAATCTTTTTTGACAAGACACAAGCGAAAAGTTCACATAAACATACCTCGTTCAACTTCATGTAACCAAGTGGTAGGTTTCCAACAGAGTTCACTGGGCCTGGCAAACCCAAGAGCGTTGACTACAGATAGTAACAAAAACAGTGAGACTAAAGAACTCGAAAAAAAGATTCATAGCGACTTTGTTTGATTGAGGGGAAAACAAATGAAAGGAGAGTCCAACCATAAGTGGGGCAATGTCAGCTTGGTTGACATCAACTCTCTCAACACGATTAAGACCCCAATCATAAGGTGTGGGCATATCATGTGCATGCTTGTCAACAAAGCTAGTAACAGAATCAGAGTGACTGTGTCCAGTCGCTGGTCTGGGATATTTAATCCCAGCTCCCCAAGCAACTAAGGGAGTATCAGTATTTGTAGGATGCCCATCTCCATGACTTCCTTTGTCGCTCATCCCATGATCAGCAGTAAAGATGTAAGAAGTGCGGTTGTCTCGGTAGTAATCCTCCAGGAGATGGTAGACTCTTTCAGCGATCTTATCAACGACTTTGACATTGTTGAGGTAGATAGAAGAGAAAGGGCGATGAGCATGACCGTTGGAATCGCAGCCAAGAAGGTGGAGAAAGAAAACAAGTTTGTCCTGGTGGAGAAGCTCTTTCAACTTGGGGTCATGGTGAGACCTGTTGAGAAGGCTCTCGAATTGATCAAAAGACCACTCGTCCAAAAAGGAGGCATCTACATCAACAAAAGACTGCACATTACATCCCAGTGATAACAAAACAGTGGTTAAAAGTCCGGTGGTGATTAACTTAAGGACAAAAACTCGATACTTGGTAACACATGACTGGACCATTTATATGGGGCTATGATACCTCTGTATAATTCAATATGGCATACGCAAGTGAGGAGACGAACCTGTAGCGAAGTCTTCATATTCGTGAGGATAAGAGTTCCAAGTGGAGTGAGGTAAAGCACTGCAGAATATAGGAATGATATCTGGACTCCCATAAGCAAACGTGTGTCTGCTTTGGTTGAAGACAGAATCAAATTCAACAGGATTGGCTTTCCATCCTTTGGTGACAGCACTGGGATCTTCATAGAAGCCAGCAATGATGGCAACATGGCCAGGTCGAGACTCAGTGGGAGGACGAGCGTGAGAGACGCCCCAACGACCCTGATTCTTGATGATATTCCTCAAGAAGGGAGCTCTGTAATTGCCGTCAACGTCAGGCTCGTAGAACTTGTCAGCTCGTAAGCCATCCGCTGATAATAGAAATCAGAAACCAATGAGGAGGGAAAAACAAAAAGAGGTAAGAGAGTGAAAAAGGAGGTACAGATGAGAAGAATGAGTCGCTTGGCAGGTGGTTGAGAGAATCTGGGAGGGACAGGATCCATGCCGTGGACTATGGGAGTTTTGAAGTAAATGTCGAATATGCTGAGCATGTATACTGCGTGAAGTGCCACCCCCAGCAGGACCAGCCATGTCTCTCTCCTCTTTAGCCATCTCCTTCTACTCTCCACGGCTACGGATGCTGTTGCTCGATTCTGATCCGAACCTCCTCCTCCTCCTCGGGCTCCCAAGATCCCGTCGCTTCTCATCCTTTATTTTCTCCAAAGTGAAAAGACTTTTCTTAAATCTCGATCTTCTTCTTTTTTCACTGTTCACTCTCGTTCGTTAGAGTTGTTGTGATATAACTAAAAGAAAGCGTAAACCCTCTAATAATGGTAAGTAATCTGAGCTTTCAATGTTTTTTTATTATTAATTAAAAAAGAGAGAAAAAAAGGATATACCAGCAGATCTGCTCTCAATTTTATTACAATCCTCAAAAGGAAATGATGAATACAACAACAAGAAGAAGATGGTAGAGAATAAATTACAATAAACACATTTCATATGAGACTGAGTCTCTGAGATTCAATGCAGTAACAGAGGAGCATAAACTCATAAATGGCTTTTTGATTATTACAGAGGAATCTCTCTCAGTTCTTGACAGTGGTGACATGTTTGAGGAGCATCGCCACAACATCTTCGGAGATCCTGGATGCTTCGTTCTTCAGCTGTTCGATTTTGGCATCAGTCTCCTGCTCCAGCCTCTTCACATTCGCACCCGAGTCTCCACTTGTCTGTTTTGTTTTCAACCCCCCAAAATAGTATACATATGGTTTTTATTAGAAAAAAAAGGACGCTATTATAGAGATTCTCTGTCTGACAAGAGAGTCTTGTTGTTTTACCTCCTCAAGTTTCCTCTGGAAGTCTTGCTCAATTTTAGCTTTGTATTCAGCAATCTCCTTCTCAGCCTCTTCCTTTGCTTGCTTCAGCCTTGCCATCTTTGCTGCAACACATATATAACCAAATCAATTTTCAATTACACATAATACTCAATCTCCAACTGCTATAAATGCAATCCACAGTTTAAATTTTACTAATTATTTAGCCAGATCAGACAACATCATTATGTATAAGATTCAGACTAGTACCGGTCCTGGCAGCATTGACAATGTGTTGAGCTTCCTGTTCAGCAGCAAGCAACTGCTGGATCCCACCTTGACCTCTGCTGGACTCCATTGTTTTTTCTTATCCTACAAAACAGAAAAGAGAGTCTTTTTTATAGTTAAAACGTCTCAATTATCACTCGCAGGTTTGTGGATCAAGAAAGCCCGAAAATTATCAAGTTCCCTAAAGTCAAAGCATTTAACAAGACAAGCTAGTAGTAGATAAAATGAGTAACAAACAACAAGCCTCCTCCTTCACATGATCCAAGAGCAGCAGATCTTGCTAAAATCTAGCCAATCCATGACTAGAAATTAGGATCAGAATCAGATCAGATCTAAGCTCGCTGCTGAATGAGGAGAGGATTGAGTATCACCAAGTCAAATGTAGAATCTAATCTAACTCATCTTTATCCTACCAAAGATCCTAACACGTTTAATCCCCTTTTCCACAAGTAGACAGAACAACAACACGGTGTCAATTTTTCGACTTCCGATTGAATCTCATCCCAAGTAGAGAAGGCATACCTTTTGCTTTTGGCTTGTTCCGACAGCGGAGAGAGAGACAATCAAAATCAATTAATCAATCAATCTGATCTGATCACACACACGTCTATCTAATATAAGAAGAATCAAAAGTAGTGGGCCCACGTTTTACTGTAATAATAGCCCACTTTTTAATTGGCCGTTTTGAATTATAGGCTTAAACTCTCAGATTGAGCCCACGTATGGAAGAAAAAGGCCTCCCAAATTAATATACTAGCTTCATCATTAATTAGTAAAAGAGATATCACAGCATATCAATGTTCCTAATCAACCAATATCTATTTAATTAGTATAAATAAATAAGGAACAAAAAATGTTTTTGAACGTATATATCTATTGTGTGTCAAAGAAGAATGTAATCAAATTACAACGTGACAACATTCTCAACGTGATCAGCGGAATAGTAATCCACATAACCATAGTTGTTTGAGGTCATCCTCGATTTCAACTTTTCTTCTCTAAGTTAAAGTGGCTAGAAAATAAGCTTGGATACACTCGCTGTGGTACAAAATCAATCTCTCCCTCGCTTATTCCCGCCACCGAGAGATGATCAAACTCCTCAATAATCATTTATGTGATGACAAAACAAGATTGATTACAAACGACTTTGTTGAACGAACAAACAAATGATACATGTATATATATCATGCATTAGTTCAAATATTACACATAATTGTAGTAGATGAATAATGCTGAGAGCTCCCAGCAACACACATTCGCAGCTCCCAGTAACCAACAATACCAATAAAATAAAATTCAAATCATTCAAAGTGCGTCACATCTGACATAATCGATCTGATTTAAGATGGTGGTACTCGGAGATACAGAGGGATTGGGTTTTTGGCAACCGGTGGTGAATCCCATACTGAAAATGCACTTTCAGAGTTCATCCATCTCTCGGTCATTTCAGGATAATGGCGATCGAAAACCTCTTTGAGATTCTCTGTAGTATTCACCCATTCAAGTCCTTTCTTTGTATAAGTCATTTCGTTGAAATCACTCGTGAAGAATCTATCCGCTTCTAATCTCCTGAAAATATATTTAATTTGATATATAACATATTAATATTGTCCATCCATGAAATTTAAATTCAGCTGTCCATTTTTTTATCCTGAGAAATTTAAATAAAATTATACAAACAAAATGCTAAAGTAAATATACATACCTTGTAGCCATGAGGACGAAAATGTTAAAGGCAGTCTCGCTAATAGCGAATCCTTTGATTTTCTTCTCGGCCATAAGTCCCACCAGAAGATCGAGCTCGTCCACATTACCACCGTACACGTCTTCTAGTGCTTCAATTGCTTCCTTATCGTCCGTTAGATCTTCCCACTTCTTTATCGGAATCATAAACATAGATCTCCTAAATTCATTGTACCGTGCAACATTCCTCTCCCTGTCCCTATAGACTATATCAAATGACGAAGAACACATCACTCATCAAGTCAAACCACAATACTGTACATATATAAATACAAACACAAAACGAACGGCTTGGATCGGATTGACTTACTTTCTAAAGCAGCCAAGTCGATGTGGTCCGGACGATCGTAGCCATTGGGGTCATGGGGAACAAGATCCCTAAGCCACAATGGATAATTCATCAGTTCAAGAGCCCCACTTGCTTGATGACCCATTGAGACCATTAGCTTAGTGAATCCAATATGAGACATGGTTTGTTCTCCCTTAGGACCAAGCAATTTTCCGAAAGAAACCCTAAAATCCATATAATCAAGTTATATAAGAAAAAAAAAAACAAGAGAGAAATTAAAAGAAAAACCTTAACTTCCAAAAAAATTTGATTTGGAAGTTTCAAAAATAGAGAGCTCTAAAGTAAGTTATATACTCTTCAATCAATGGTAGTGATTTATTAGTTCCTGGTACAACGTCGATGTCACGTAGTTCGAGCTGATCAGGTAAGAGCGAGTGCATTCGATAGACGCTGGTGAAATCTTCGGTTATAGAATATGGGACTCCATGATTTTGAGGTTTCTTCATACCCACGAGACCTCCCAAGATGGAACTCCCTACATGTCCGAACGAATCTTTAAACTTCTTTCCTAAAATTCCGTACCTAAAAACACACACCATTTATAACCATACACATATGTTAAACGTGTATTAATAAAAAAAATTGTGTGACGTGATTACAGATCGTCAAAAAATGTACAATTACTCACCAATTTGTTCGCATCCCGGCAAGTAAAGTGTCGGTTTTAAGAAGCTCAACGGTCCAATCTATGGTGTGAATCTTGGCAATCACTGCTGACGTCACTAGCCTAGCATGGCGGTACAAATCCTCGTCTTCCAAATCATCGTACTCCTTCTATATGATGCATAAAAATATAATACTGAACTAGTTTATATACAATCATTCACTCTATTTGCGTATGAAAAAAGGTCCGAATTTACACACAAAAAATGAAAACATATATTTACCTTGAGGGCGTCGCATACGGCGTTGTGCTCTTTGATGAAGAGAGCTTGCAAGGCGGAGACACCGACCCAACTGTTACGTACGTCGCCAGAAATGGCTAAACCGTCTTGGTCTTGGAGTAAGAGACCCGTCTCCTCCGATAACTTTAGTTTCCCGTCTTTGTAAGTTCTCACTCTGTCCATTGCTTTTGAGTTGCTTCCATAGATGGCGCTCGAATCCCTAATTTCATAATACCCACACGTATTCATGTTTATTCTGACATTTGATTCTTTGGTGGCTTAGTGTAGACCCAATAATTCACTTGTGATCTATGTACATGTTAGACTTACTTAACTAGCACTAAGGTGTACTTAATTGGGAATAGAATATAGGTAATGTAATGTATATGTTAGATTGAGAATCAATTACTTGACACTAAGGTGCTAGTATGTACGATCTCAATACAAGCTAGGCTAAGAATTAACTACCAGTACTAATAAGGGTGTTTTACTTTACAAGTTATAGAATATAGCATAACTTACCACCAGGGTGTACGGGAATTAAGCGAACCGGTCTTGATCTCGAAGAAACCAGTAGGAACTTCCTTTGTCTTGAAGAATCTGAAGGAGCTTAAGGGACACTCGTTCGCTACTTCTTTTGGAGCCACGAGCTCAATCTAAGTTTACCCATTAATAACAAGATTAAGAGGATGATTGCTTTCATATTTTGCAGTGGTTTTTAGTTTTTGTTTTCAAAAAACCACTTTTTAATCAATCAAGTTTTTGGACAAATAAATTCCTTATAATCTAGGAAAACTGTTTTTTTTTTTAAATAAACGGCAACTTTCTAAAAAAAGCCAACCACCACTTTACTTTGGTCAAGCAGCTTCTTCACAAACATCACGTTAATTTTTCAATATTTTTTTATTCTTTGTTAAGTAGATATTGTTACTCCCTTAATCAGCATTTAACAAAATGAAAATTTATATATAAGAACAAAGTTCTTGTGCTTGTAAACTAAAAGAAGTTCAAAAAATATTTCAAAAAGAAATTTTATTTAAAAGTTACTATTTTAATTCATTGTTATAGAAATTATCTATACAGAAAAGAAATAAGCATAGAATAAATTTGTAAAAATTATCTTGGCAATATTTTTCATAAAATGTATGATATTAATTTTTTATTTTGTATTTACGGTTTTTGTTTAAAAATAATTTTATTAAATAAATTTATGTGTGTTTTGATGACAATATATATATTTTTTAATTTTCAGATAAACATTTTACCATTAAAAATAATTTTCATTTTATTAATTTTAAAAGCAAAAAACGAAAACTAAAAACCAAAATCTAAAACAAACCATTTATGTTGTTCAAAAACAAAAATCTACTGAAAAATTAAAAACCAAAAATCAAACATTAAAATCCAAAATCAAATACTGAAAAATTAAAAACCAAAAATCAAACACTAAAATCCAAAATCAAAAACTAAAAATTAGGAAAACAATCATCACCTAAACCATGACTGATCATCGTATAAATGTGGGATATGGAAGATTAATTAACGAACCTGATTAGTTTCTTCAAGATGATCAACCCAGTCATGAATCATGAATTGTATCCAAGAAGCTGCAATCATATTAAACTGTTTTCCCGTGTCGATCAACTTTCTTCTTGCTAATAGTTTTGTCGCCACTACCATGGGGTCTGGCTTCAGCAACTTGAAAAAAAAAACACATCGCTTTATAGTTTTCAAGTAATATTCTAAATTAAAAAAAAAGAAGACGTAATATTCAAGACTTGGAAAACTGGAAAACATACTACAATATAGAAAATTCTCAAGAAGATGTCACTTTTATAATAACGTTTCAGATCAGTAATATTAGCAAGTCATTCCTTATTCGGAAGTTCGATTCAACTGAAGAAAAAAGCGAAATTATTTGTATCCTCAATCGATCTCCATATAAAAAAGTCGGGCAAAAGTTATTCAAATTAGTCTATTATATACGTTTACAAACTGACAAATAAATCTTCATACCCAAAATTCGAACCAAGATCAAATCTGAAGCCGTGTTAAAGACTTTTTTATACCTACAAATATGCATGTAGGCAATCTTACCTTGGTCTTCTGATCAACAGGAGGACAATTTCTTCCGATGAAGCTATATTGGCTGCCGACGCCTTCGTTGAACGGATCATTAAATTTTCCGTCAGCAGTCCGGTACGGATAGTCAGCAGGATTAAACCGGGTCCCAACCGGAGTTTGACCAACATTGATGAGATTGTATTCTTGGTGAAGATGTCTGCGCAACCCTAGGTAGGCCATACCCAAGAACACCGGAAGCTTGTGCCACGGAACCATCTTATCCACTGCATGCACGATCTGCATGACCATGTAATATCCAATCATCATAACTATTTTTCGAATGAATGAATGTGTATATAAGAAACATTATAGACCATCCAAGCTTAATGGTGAAAATATGGTACATAAAACCTCCGGAAAGAGAATATTATTTATTACAAAGAATTTTGCATAGAGTTTTCTGACACTTAGTTAATGGTAACATAATCCGTTTATGAAAGAAATACTTTCCTTTGTGAAATAATTTTTGATTTTAGTTTACAAAAAGAAAAATTAATTACTCACAAGAAGTATGATACGATCCAAGACGGGCATTCTTGAGTAAACCTCGTGGAAGTCTTTGTGGATGAATTTGAGAAAAACAGAAGAGATTAAAGAACTTATTACTTTCATCTTCTTAAGTTTCTGAGGTTAATATATATCTATATCAAACGGTTGTGGGAAAATCAAATGTAACACGAGAATCGTTGTTCTTAAGCAGCAAGGAAACAGACAGAAATTTGCTTGAGAATATATAATTGTGAATGGTGTAAGAAATCCTCGGTGTGCTGCCTATTTATATAAGGCAAAACCATGAGAAAAAAGAGAATACTGTTCAAATTTCAGAGAGATACGTACACTACCTTTTCTTTAACAACTTACGTACACTACCCATATTTTATAAATAGTAGTTTTTCAAAATAGTATTATTTGTCCATCTTATCGTATTATATTGAAACTTAATTTTGCAGCATTATATGGTTTAGAGCCGCCTCTATATGTCAGTATATCACCCATCTAATCTAGAGCCGCCTCTATATGTCAGTATGTGACTCGTTTTGTCTCATTATGATTTATATTTGTCCCTGCATATTTTTAGAATGACCCCAAAAAGAAGCTGATTGTACAATTTTTATATTAATTTATTTTATAGCTTTTAAATATACGAGTTGAAAGAAAACGTTACAAGAATTATCACATGCTAAATTAATTTAAATTTTTGATAAAAATGTTTACTTTTGTTTAAATTTTGAAACAGCAAAGATAAAGTTCTATCATTGCATTTAACTTTTGTAGTATCATGAAAAAAATGTCCAGGTTGCTTGTAGATTTTAGATTATAGGTTTTTTTTCTTTTAATTTTCAGTTTATGGAATGTACGATGCAAATTATTTTAAAAAATTTATGATCAAAATTTCCGGAATCCTTCACAAATTAAAGTACTTTCTTTCCATTAAGAACTAGATTTGAATCTGTATGTACATGCGGATATATGTTTATTTTAAAATAATATTTAAACAATAAAATATTGATATATATTTAATATCAATTTTAAGTATTTAATATTATATTATAAAAATATTATTTTATTTAATATATTATATTTCAGTTTGATGTTTTTATTTTTACTACAAAAATCAAACATAAAATGTTACAAGTTACAACAAATAAATTATTATTTATTTTTTTATTAAAAAAAGTTAATACGATAATTTCAAAAAGAATTAGGATATACTATTTAATTTTACAATTAATTACTGAAATATATATAAAATTTAATCTAGATTAAGTATGATAAAAAATAAAAAATAATTGCATAATGGAAATATATGTGGTTTTTTAGAAACGTTATTGTTTAGATGTATATTGTTTATTTGTTTCTATTAAAAAAATATCATATATAAAAATTTTTACGGTATTTAGTTAAGTTTCTAGTTAATGGTAGATAAAAAATAAGATCTGATTAAATTAATAACAAAAAATAAAAAAATTGTTCCATATATATTAGTCCTCCGCATTAACAATTTGGGGCACGTTGCCACGTTCATCATCAGATATCCTACCAGTATGTCATCAGATATACTCCTTAGGGCATCTCCAATCCAAACTTACTTTTTCCTTTATAATTCCCACAAAAATGAAGTAACTCTATTTTTATGGAAATTATAGAGGAAAAAAATAGGTTTGAGTTATATTTGCTCTATGATGAAACATGGACTAATAAATGCGTTGAATCCTTCGGCCAAAAAAAAATGCGTTGAATCCAGTTAAATGTTTAAATAAATTTGTCAATAGCGTTCACATATTTGTTTCCTTTGCTCAACTTATCCAACTAATCCTGTTCAGAATCATAAATCTATAATGCTTACTATTTCCATGATGACAATAGTAACGTGTACACAGTTTCTTCAAATAGGTTTTTCCTCTCTTGCTTTTCAAAATAGGTGTATAGTTGATTTTCGATCAGAAAAAGAAAACCAACTTGTGTTGTCAAATAATAAAACAATATTCAAGCACCACACGTATATACGCCAGGCTTTTCAAGAACGAAATAAAATCAATCTTTATGTACACAAGGCGAACATTTGTAAAGTTTGCTCTAGAGATTTGGCGAATAATTATTATAGAATTATGGACTGGAGAATCGTTATAATTATTATATTAAATTATTGAGTAATTTTCATCGTCACCTTCTTCATTCTTCTTTTTAAGAAGGATCGTGGCAGATCGTAACCCTCAGGATAGTTGCTTGAACAAACCAGTGTAGTATTTTTCTTGTGGTTATTAAATTCAATAAATAATATTTTTTTTAAATTCATATATCATTTTCAACTTGATCTCGGTCTGTTCACGGGGAGATTTTCTACACAAAAGACCTGGATTTTTTAGTTCAAGAAAAAAGACATGAGGTTTCGTATTAGAATTTTACTACTAGATAATCCAGCAGTAGTCCACGTACTAGATGAAACTTGTGTCGTTTTTTAAGAGAAAAAAGGATAGTTGTCCTTTCTTTATTGAGGAAACTTCAGCTGGCCGGGTTCATATATTTTAATCAATTTGGTCGATGGGGCACTTGATCCTTTCTACAATCGAACTGTAAATACATGGCGCACATTATAACTAAAAATAGAAACAGTTGATAAAAAAAAAAAACTAAAAATAGATACATGTACGTACGTTTGTATACGAGTGGTGTGAGCTTTAATTTTCCTAAGGAAATCTTAGCTAGGGCTGGCGAGAACATGAATTATCTTTCTTTGAATGATCTGATACATTTTCTCTGTTTCGTCTAATTTTCTGGCGTACATAAAGCTTCTCTAAAGTTTCATGTCCTTTTTTCCTGGCGAAAATGTTCCGATATATATATTATATATATATATATTTTGAACAAACTATACTTTCATTAGAGCTTAAACAGAGTTCATGAGTGCATACAATGCTGATTTCGCTATTATATATATGATTACGAATGGCAAGGCGCAAAGAATCTGTATGTATATATATGTTACAATATTCTTAGGTCTAAGTTGCATACTGTATATTCTAGCCGTCGGCAAGTTTTAGGGAAGGAACTCAAACGACGCAAGTTTCATCACGTACGTGGAGTACTGCTGCATTATCTTAGCTAGTAGTAAAATTCTAATACGAAAATTCAGGCCTTTTGTGTAGAAAATCTTCCCCGTAAATGGACCGAGATCAAGTTGAAAGTGATATATCAATTTTTTAAAATATTAATGTTTTTTTAATCACAAGAAAAATATTAAACTGCTTTTCGATAGTTTGTAAGTTAGAGGATTGTCAAACATTTGGGTAAAGGAATTTCAGTCATATATATTATATACCAAGTGTGATTTGTTTAAATTTAATGGAAGCTACAAAATCATGTGCCTGTTTATGGTCAAAATAAGTGGTTTGGAACAAGTCATCTAGAACCAAAAATGAAACTATTCTTCTTTGTATTTTCATTTCTAGACATGGCAACTATTCTACTAAAAACGTGCGTGGCTTTGAAAGACCAACAAGTCAGGCTCTCTCTCTTTGCCCATGAAACTCATACGAAGAAAGAAAAGTTTCACTTTTGATTACAAGTCAACCCCGCCTGCAATCAGAAAGAAAGAAAATTCCACTTACGATAAGTAGAAGGGTAGAAACTACACCGTAATGGTTTTGCATAGCCTTTTAATATCAATACAACCAACATAGAGGATATTTAGTTAAAACCTCTACAAACTACTTTCATAAGAGTTCAATCGGAAGACGGATAGCGGTCAACAGTTATTTTAAGATGATCAAGCTGAGAGAGAACGTATTGAAGCTTCTGGAAGCAGATCTCATTAGCTATCCTTGAATTGTAGTCGCATTTCTCAAAGGGACGGTACTCGCAGGCGCTTTTGATCTCTTCCCTTAGTGTCACTTGTATATCCTGCGACAAATGTAAAAGCATATATGTACAGATACTTCAAAGATGACCGAGTTCACGAATGAGACAAAGTTATAACGTTAGCTGAAATCTTTAAACTTTGTGATCAACTAGAAACCAAACCAGGAATAAAAACTCAAAAGAAAAGCCTTTTTTACTTGTTCATGATCCCCTAAGATAAACTAGTGTCAAATGAGAGCCCCAACCAAATGTTAGTAGATCAATGAGGTTCTTAAAATAGTATGCAGTAAAGGGAGAGAGAGTGTGAGACATGAAACCACACAATCAAAGATGAAACATTGCATTGAGATCATTAACCTTGCTCTAAAATAAAGCCATTTTACTTTAATCTACAGAGTACGTAAACGACCCCTAATGTCAAATCCAATCATACACACACGCTAAGCTGACCTTGATGGATTGCATGAACTCTCCGCAAAGAGACTTGACCAAATCTCTCCTGGGCCCAGAAGGGTTCGTCAGCTCTTCCATTACTCCTCCCGCTATATCCAACACCCTTACCACTCTCTGCCCCCACCAAAAAGAGAAGAGAAGATTCACTTCAAATTATCCCCGAGATTTAAACCTTATATTATAAGTTGAGAGATTGTTGTTCCGTGAAATCTCACCCTCTCCACGTTCTGGAGTCGCTGCAACGATGTGTTCTGCGTCTGCGGATCCATTAGACGGCGGGTTGAAGATCAGATCAGCTAATCGAGAGAGACTCTCTCAACGCAATGAAGGTTTAATTGTTTTGCCATAAAACACGGCGCGTATTTTGCTTCACTAATCGTAGAACAGCGCGTAGTTAAAATGTTAGAATTACGAAACAGCCCCCTTGTTTTAGATAAAATCTTTGTGATGGCCGTTTTTCTCTCTTAATACAAAAAGAAAGAAGAGATACTGAGACTTCTTTCTCTGTTAGCTACAATGGCTCACTTCCTTGACCTTAACACTCTCACCACCAGCTCCACTCTACCGTCGATCCCTAAACTACCCGAGAGGAGTAAAACCGGAAAATTCAGCGTGTTTGTTTGCAGGAAAGCCGACAAAGTTCAGGAACAGGGTTCAGTACAGGAGCTCACAAGACGGATGTCACTGGGATTTGCTGTCTCCATAGCTCTAACTGGAGCTTTCGGCGAAAGCAATGTTTCCTTGGCAAAAGACAATGGCTTTTGGATCGATGGTCCTCTTCCAACTCCTCCTATTTACAACAGTAAGCACTCTTCTTCTATATATCAAACTTACTCGGTTTAGTTAGCTCAGTTTACATCATTTCGGTTTTGTTTTATTCCTCTCAGACATCGTGAACGAGCAGACAGGAACGAGATCGTTCTTGAAGAAAGGAGTGTATGTAGCTGATATTGGGACCAAAGGAAGAACGTATAGAGTTAAAAAGTATGCTTTCGATCTCTTAGCTATGGAGGATTTGATCGGACCAGACACTTTAAACTATGTTAAAAAGTACTTGAGGCTTAAATCCACCTTCTTGTTCTACGATTTCGACAACCTCATCTCTGTTGCTGCCTCCCAAGACAAGCAGCCTCTCACTGATTTGGCCAACAGATTGTTCGACAACTTTGAAAAGGTATCTGTACTCGAACTCTCGAAGAAGGTGTCTTGTTCGGTTTGTAACAAATCCTTAGGTTCTTCCCCTTTTTTTTTATTCTCTCTGACACAGCTTGAAGATGCAGCTAAAAGGAAGAGCTTAGCTGAGACTGAAGCGTGTTATAAAGATACAAAGTTAATTCTTCAAGAGGTTATGATCAGAATGGCTTGAAGAAGCCTAGTTCGGTTCTAAACACCGTTTTACTTGCTGCTAATGAAGAGATCATTCATGTTCATAACTCTTTAATTGGTCATAATATTTGTCTTATGTTTTGCTTGCGTTCACTAATACAAGTGCATAAGTTGAGTAAATATATATCAAAAAGAATACAACAACAACAACTTCAAGACTGCTTTAGATTGTAGAAAAAGAAGACGATATTGTAGATAAAGTAGTAGTATCATTAACGTGTAAATTACACCTTCTTCCTTGTTTGTGATGCCAATGGTTTTTAATTCTTCAACTTCCTTCTGACAAGTCACATTTTTGACTACTCAGCTCCACTGCTTTCTACTTCTTCTTTTTGAACAACCGAGAAAAACTTATATAAATTAGAAAACTTAGGCCAAGACTTAAAGAGAGTTCATGTTAGGCCTTTGCCAAAAAGTCAGTAAGCCCATTCTGTTCCCTATGGATGAAAGAAAAACGACAGAAATTGAAACTTGATGATAGAAATCCGATATCCGAGTAGAGATTCTTCGGTTTTGAGATCGAATTAATAGTTCTGACGAGTAGTCCTAATGAAATAAGCGAGATTTTGATGAAGCCAAGATGAATGGCGTGAGTGAGGGCAGCTCTGATTGAGCTTCACCACTGCTTTCTACTTTATCTTTATCGTTTCCCACACAACAACAACATAAAAGTAACAAGTTTTTTTTTTTTTTTTTTTTGAACAACATAAAAGTAACAAGTTTCTCTAACTATCATGTGATTCCGTAAAATTAGCTTAACAATAATCTAGCAGTATTGTGTATCATTAGAAAACAAAAAAAAAAAAAGAATCTAAGATAATTTTCACGTTTTTTTTTCTCTCTCTCTAAACAGAACTTCGGGAAAAGTGGAGAGAAAATAAAACTAATAAGAAAAGAGCTCTTTCTTCGCTCGCTTTCTGGCTAAATCTTATTTCTTCTTCGTCTTCAATGTGAGTGAGTAATGCTCGATTCCAAATAACCTAATTGCGCATAATGGAACCCACTGATTCTTCCAAACACCAACTCGGAGCT
Organism: Brassica rapa; assembly: GCF_000309985.2. Lineage (NCBI taxonomy): Eukaryota > Viridiplantae > Streptophyta > Magnoliopsida > Brassicales > Brassicaceae > Brassica > Brassica rapa. The sequence goes on along the minus strand of NC_024799.2, from coordinate 27,522,187 downwards.
TCCACAACCGCCGCTCTCGACGAAGATCATCATCCCTCTTTTCTCGGCATCGATCTCAACGAAATCCCTACCGGCGCTGGTTGCACCTCTGTCCACCATGACGACGGAGACTATGAGCCTGTTGAAGTCGTTAGGTCGATTCACGATAACCCCGACCCTGCTCCCGGCGCCCCTGCCGACGTCCCTGGCCCCGATCGGGATGCCGCGTGCGGCGCCTGTGGAAGGCCCGAGTCGATTGAGCTCGTTGCTGTCTGCGACGCTTGTGAGCGAGGCTTTCATCTCTGCTGTGTTAACGACGGAGTGGAGGCGGCTCCTTCCGTTGATTGGATGTGCAGAGACTGTGTTACCGGCGGCGAGAGGAGCAAGCTGTGGCCGTTGGGGGTGAAGTCCAAGCTCATCCTTGATATGAACGCCTCGCCGCCTAGTGATGCCGAGGGATACGGAGGCGAGGATACATCAGATTCGAGGTACGTAGCCGTGGTTTTGTTTACCGAGAGGACTATGCGTTAGGGTTTATTTAGGAATTGAATATTGGTTGAGTTCGAGAAGCTAGAAGTAAACTTGAGTAAGCTGTTTGTTACATGCATCAGAACTTTGGTGTAGCATATTAGATTTTCCGTTCATGATAGTTCTTTGATATGCACGAAGATGCTTTCTATACATATATGATAGTGTTTGATAATATTTGATAGGACTCTGTTCTGGTCTTGTATTTTGTTTTTGTTTTTTCTTCTCAACCACTGCTGGGTCATGTGCTTCCTTGTTTCTTCTTCTCCAGAAGGCATATGCTGGCCAGCACTTCTTGCATGGACAACTCTCTTGAGTATTCAATGACGCATTCAAGCTCTTTGAACCCTGGTAGAGGACATGCTACTCTCGAAGCTTCAGGGATGATGTCTCGCAATATTAAAATGACTGTGGATGCATTGGATTCGCGTTCTTTAGGTTTTGGTTTTCCATTAAGCCTGAGCAACAGTAGTTTCCCCATTAGATTTCCATCCGTGGATCCAAGCGAGCTCTTGCTGCACAATCTCAGGCGTTTCATATCTGAAAGGCACGGAGTATTAGAAGATGGTTGGCATGTCGAATTTAAACAACCTTTAAATGACTATCATCTGTGTGCTGTGTATTGTGCTCCGAATGGAAACACATTTGGTTCAATACAAGATGTTGCTTGTTATCTGGGCTTGGCAGTTAATGATAACTATAGCTGTATGGATGCTGAAATCAGGAATGGGAGTTCTCTTCTTCAAGAAAAATTGCATATGTCCAAGAGAAGAAAGACTTCGAGATGGCCAAACAATGGTTTCCCCGAGCAAAAGGGTAGTTCAAGGAATGCTCAGCGCAGGCGTTTTCCATTCTGTGGTCAGACGAGGACCACTTTCGACGTTTCACCTGGTACTCTTTTTCAGGCTGGTGAATCGCTTAGCTCTGAGAATAATGGATGCGGTTGTGAAGAAGCTAATGTAAGTGTTAACTTCAAATCTCTACTGGTTACTCTTTTACTTTATCCTCATGTTTGTGTATTTTGACTTTCAGAAAGGACTTCCGATGCAGTTTGGAGATTTCTTTGTGCTGTCGCTTGGACGAATTGACACAAGACAGTCTTACCACAATGTCAACATGATTTATCCTATAGGATATAAGTCCTGCTGGCATGATAAGATCACAGGGTCTTTATTTACAAGCGAGGTATCTGATGGCAGTTCTGGACCTGTCTTCAAGGTTACACGGTCACCATGCTCTAAATCATTTATTCCAATTGGATCACTTGTCTTATCCTGCCCAAAGATTGATGAAATGGTGGAACAGAACATTGGCAACCGAAGTAATCGCAGAGATAGTCCTCAAGAGCATGACGAAGACACTGTTGAGATCCTTCTTTCAGATCTGTCCCCACCTCTTGAAGATGATATATTGTCTTGTTTACGTGAGAAGAACTTATCCAAGACATTAAAGTGCCTGCGCTCGGAAGTTGGTTCTTCTCAAGTAGACTTTCATAAAACTTCATCCTATAATCAGGAGAGTGAGGTTGATATTGGCGATATTGTTGTGGAAGAAGATTCATTGTCTGTTGCATGGAAAAAGGTTTCTCAAAAACTTGTTGATGCATGTTCCAATGTCCTGAAGCATAAGGGAACCATGAGCTTCCGTTGCAAGCATGTTGACAGAGAAACAAGGGAAATCAACTGGGATATGATAAATGAGCAAGACAGTGTAGTTTTATATTTGTCAAGGTTTTTCTGTTCTTTGGCTCCTCGCATTGCTATATGTGGTGAAAAGGATAATAGCAAGATTGCAACTCTAGTTAGTGCTTTGTCAACGTGGCTGGATCAAAGTAGATTTGGACTTGATGCTGATTTTGTACAAGAATTGATTGAACGTATGCCTGGTGCCGAATCATGTTCAGATTATAGTTTTCTGAAGAGTAGAATATCTTCTGTAACTGTAGCAGAAGGTGCGCTAGTTGTCGAACCAAAAGGTGGAGACAATATAAAGGGAGAAGTTTTTGGTGAGATTACTCGGAAAGCGAAGAGGCCTAAACTAAATGGTGGTCATGGTTTCAGAAATCCACACCCTCCTCCCGGTAGGCCTATGTGTTTGAGGCTTCCTCCTGGGCGTGTTGGTGACTTCCTTCAGGTGCGGACATGTTTTTTCCTTATATTGTATAACGTACTCCTCCATTCACTAAGTCCTACCACACATATATAATAGTCATTTTTATGCTTGCCTAATCAGCTATCTGAAGTTTTATGGCGTTTCCGTGAAATTTTGGGTTTGGGAGAGTCTTTCTTACCTGAGAAGCTTGAAAAGGAGCTTGTCAATCCAGTGCTCGATGGTTTGCTTCTTGACAAATCTGGGAAAGAAGCCAACAGAAGTGAGATGAACCTTAGTGATAAGGATTGTAGAGTTACTGAAATTTTTTCTGTGTTCGATGATAGTCAACCCTTTTCTTCGGAAAATACCTCTGCTTCTGTACTAAAGGAGACAAAAGTAGGAGATTCTCGTTGGCCGTGCTTGGGTGCACTTCTAACAAGGACTCACATTTCGGTTCTGCAAGTGCTAATATGTGAGCTGCAATCCAAGGTAGCTACATTTGTTGATCCAAACTTTGATTCTGGAGAATCGCGATCCAGACGAGGACGGAAAAAGGATGACAGTACACTTTCTGATAAGAGAAATAAGCTGCATATGCTTCCTGTTAACGAGCTCACTTGGCCTGAATTGGCCCGTAGGTACATCTTGTCTCTTTTATCAATGGATGGGAATCACGAATCAGCAGAGATTGCTGCCCGTGAAAGTGGTAAGGTATTCCGTTGCTTACAAGGGGATGGTGGTTTGCTTTGTGGTTCACTTACAGGAGTGGCTGGGATGGAAGCCGATTCAATGGTATGTTTTTGTTATTTTCCTTTCATTTACTGGGTTACAGTGTCTTGCTTGTATTACTGAATGACGGGATCAGAAATTTAGTTTCTCTTCGGGTCACCTATGTGCTGTTATTCTTGTCCTTCCAATGTTTTATCATTTACCTTCCACGAACTTAGTCAGGTTGATCTTTCTCAAGTTTATTGAAGCTATGTTCCATTCGTAGGGCAGTCTAGAGTAGTTAAGTTACTCTCCACCTCTATATTTTTGACATTTTTTGTGTTACTCGTGAATATCGTGAAGGTCCTCTTTTATTACACAGTCTGGAGAATCGATTATTCTGTGTTATTAATGAGTATTATCTTTGGGGCAATAAATCTTTGATTGCTATAGAAGAAGTGTTAGAATACTTAAGTTCCTAAAGCACTCTCACTGAAAGAGAATAATCATTGGATTTGCGTGTAGATATTAACTCTTTATGGTGTTCAAAAAAAAAAAAAAATTAAAATATTAACTCTTTATCTTCAGTTACTAGCAGAGGCTTCTAAAAAAATATTTGGTTCTTTGACAAGAGAAAATGATGTTATTTATGTGGAAGATGATGATTCTGACGACCTTGGTGCTACTGAGACAAACGCTTGCAATGGTGATATTCCAGAGTGGGCACTGGTACTGGAACCTGTGAGAAAACTTCCAACAAATGTTGGGACTAGAATCAGAAAGTGTGTCTACGAGGCTTTAGAGAGAAATCCACCAGAGTGGGCAAAGAAGATATTGGAGCATTCCATCAGTAAAGAAGTATATAAAGGCAATGCATCCGGACCAACAAAGGTCCGATCTCTGAAACCAATTGTCTTCCCTCCTAAAATACTTGCAATTTTGAACCGCGTAAACTAAGTATTTCTTGTTTTCTCAAATTCCCTTTTTTGGTTTTTGTTCTTGCGGTGATGTAGTCTCACTCAATCTAGTGATGTATGCTATCTTTTGAAGAAAATTTATTTCGCTCTTACTGTATACAGAAAGCTGTCCTCTCATTGCTAGCGGATGTTCGAGGTGGAGATTTGGTGCAGAGTTCTGTTAAAGGAACCAGAAAGAGGACGTCTATTGGTGTATCTGATGTCATTATGAAGAAATGTCGTGCTGTGTTGCGTGATGTTGCAGCTGCAGACGAGGACAAAGTATTTTGCACTTTACTGGGGCGAAAGTTACTGAATTCCAGTGATAATGATGATGACGGACTCCTGGGATCACCTGCAATGGTTTCACGTTCCCTAGACTTCAGAACTATAGATTTGAGGTTGGCTACTGGTGCATATGACGGATCAACTGAAGCTTTTCTTGAGGATGTTCTTGAGGTGGGATTCTCCCTCTTTTGTCTGATTTTCTGTGCGAATGATGCTTGATTGCTTTTTGTGCGATCTAAGAATTGCTTTTAAAAGTGCTATACATTCTTTTTGGGGCATTGCATCTTCGTGCTTTTAGTTTCACACTATTCGTTTAGATGCACGAATGTAAAAGGATTGAAAGAGCCAGCTTTATATTTGGAACATTTTCCCTTCTTTTTCTGTCACAGCAATATGGGGTTTAACTTGCTGTTTAACACTAAATATTTAGCTGCTCAGCTGTTGGATAACGTTTTAACTATGCTTAGAAATCAATCCAGTTGATTCTGACAGTACACTAGGCTTATTTTTAATTTTTCATTTTGATGGTATACTCCTAGACATTGTTTTGATTATGCATGCAGCTTTATCTTCTTTGTTGTTATGGATGACATGCTAATTTTCACTTTCTGATTTGCAGCTGTGGAGTTGTATACGTGCTATGTATGCAGATCAGCCTGATTGTTTAGAACTGGTTGAAACATTGTCTGAAAAGTTTAAGTCATTATACGAAGCTGAGGTTTGTCTTTTTCTCCCTTTTCTGCTAAGCTCTGCACATGATATGTTCACTTGTTAGTAGCATCTTGAAATCAAATGGTCGAGACAGTCCCATCAAACAAATTTTGTTAAGACTTACCTTTTTAAATTTATAGGTCTATGAGATCAAAGTTAGATGCTTTAGAAGGTTTTTTCCTGTTGTGTCTTTCATTTTTCAGAAGTTGTATGCATGTTCTTCTTTTTTTCTTTGAACATAGTTGCGGTGTCGGGTGCAATTATTTTCTCAAGTTTGAAGTCTTTATATGTTTGATGGTATAGGTTCTACCACTTGTTCAGAAACTTATGGACTACAGAAAATTGGAATGCACTACAGAGATGACAAAGGAAATTAAGGACATAGTTGTTTCAATAAGTAAGCTTCCCAAGGCCCCGTGGGATGAGGGGGTGTGTAAAATATGTGGTGTTGACAAAGATGATGACAGTGTTCTCTTGTGTGATACATGCGATGCGGGGTATCACACATATTGTTTGAATCCACCTCTTATTAGAATTCCGGATGGAAATTGGTATTGTCCCTCATGTGTCATTGCCAAGCGCATGGCTCAAGATGCGTTGGAATCTTACAAACTAGTCAGACAGCGGAAAGGTAGAAAGTATCAGGGGGAACTTACCCGAGCTTATATGGAACAGACGGCTCACCTGGCAGATGTGATGAAAGAAAAAGACTACTGGGAGTTCAGTGCCGAGGAGGTAAGTTTTGAACCTTTTCTCCCATTTTTGCTCATTCATTCGAAGTGCCACCTTTTCATTTTCATTTTGGAGATGAAGACCAAGATTATATTTTCATGTTGTGATCTTTAGCTTGTGTGTTGTGCCAATGATTATATTTGACACTTGCACATGCTGTGGATTAAGGTATCTTTGAAAGGAAGGAAGTCTTTAGATATTTATTTTTCTACCGTACAGAGTGCTGGTTAGATTGAGTCGAATGAATAAAGAGTACTGCGTAAAAATTATTTTTGTAGCTCTCTGCGTCTTATAATTAGTACAGCATATAATGCCTGTTGCTGTTGGTAATCTGGTTTAATTATTTGGGGGTTTCTGATGCAGAGAATTCAGCTGCTTAAGTTTCTATGCGATGAACTGCTTAGCTCCTCCCTTGTTCATCAACATCTCGAGCAGTGTGCCGAAGCGATAATTGAAATGCAGCAGAAGTTGCGCTCTCTTTCTTCAGAATGGAAAAACACGAAAATGCGGCAAGAATTTTTGAGGGCTAAACTCGCAAAGGTTGAACCTAGTATTATAAAGGCAATGGGCGAACCACAAAATTCAAGTAGCTTTGCAGACCACAATGGAGACCGGGTTACTCATGATGATGACTCTTCCCGTGCCGCATTTCTTAACAATAATCAGGGGAAAGCTCTGCTTGAGACTGATGCTCAAACCGGAGTGTCAAATGTCATTTCTTGTGCGAGCAATATTTCCAGCCCAGAAAAAGCTACGTCCCCTGGGAGGCATGAGTTGCCAATAGAAGTAACGGATAATATGTCTTGTGAAGAAGAAGATACCACAGAGACCTTGCAAACATCAGTTGGAAGGAACGATGAAACACAGTGTCTAAAACCCGATGCAGTGGAATTGCAGACAGCTAATGATGCATCTTCTGTGGCTTTCCAAGAATTGCAGGCTTGTCAACGGGATTTGAATGCCGCTAGCAATGAAATAGAGAATGTGCAGCAATCAATAAGAAGCATAGAAGCACAACTTCTAAGGCAATCTATACGAAGAGAGTTTCTAGGAAGTGATGCTAGTGGTCGTTTATATTGGGGTTGCAGCTTCCCAGAAGAACATCCTCGTATTTTGGTTGATGGATGCATGTCTTTGCAGAAACCTGTACAAGTTGACCCGACAGGTTCAAAAGTTTCCTCCCCATTTCTCCGTGACATTGACCATGGAAGACTAATGGTTTCACCCTGGACCTGTTATGAAACTGAAGCGGAGATCAGCGAGCTTGTCCTATGGCTTCATGATGACGACCTGAAAGAAAGAGACCTGAGAGAGTCTATTTTGTGCTGGAAAAGGTTACGATTTGGGAATCTGCATACGGAAATAAAACAAGCTCAGAATTCGTCCTCTCCAAAGTTGGCTGGGAATCTTGTGACGAAGGCTGCCATGTCAATGGAGAAGAGATATGGTCCATGCATTAAACTAGAGACCGAAACCATAAAAAAACGGGGGAAGAAGACTAAGGTTGCAGAGCTAGAGAAACTGTGTAAATGCGAATGCTTGGAATCCATTTTGCCATCCATGATTCACTGCCTCATATGCCACAAAACATTTGCAAGTGATGATGAATTTGAGGAGCACGCCGAGAATAAGTGTATTCCTTATTCATTAGCAACTGAAGAAGGCAGGGAAATTTATGATTCTTCGAAAGCAAAAGAGAGCCTGAAATCTGATCATCTTAGTTTAAAGTCTAACGCTGGCAAAGAAGTAACTGAAACATCCAATGTTTCTGAACTTGATTCTGGGTTGATAAGATATCATGGAGAAGAATCTATTTCCCCATACCATTTTGAGGAGATCTGTTCTAAGTTTGTGACAAAGGATTCTAACAGAGATTTGGTTAAAGAGATTGGTCTGATCGGTTCAAATGGAATTCCAACATTTCTTCCGGTGCCATCTACTCATTTTAACGACTCAGTGCTCATATCTGCCACTTCCAGCAAGCTAGATGGTGGTAATTCAGGGGGTCGGGTGATTTTTACTGGTTCTGAAGCCAATGGGGAAGACTTGAATTCTGAATCTAGCATGTGTGTCGATAGATTTGTCACAAATGATATCCGCGGTCCGCTGAATAAACCGAGTGGAATGGATTTTGGCTTCTCAGAGCAAAAGAACGAGAAAACTTCAGGTAGTAGGTTAAAAGGCTGCTGTGTGGTTCCACAGGCTTCGTTGAAACGTATTACGGGCAATGCTTTGCCGGTTTTCAGGTTCCTTAAAACCATATTGCTTGATATGGATGTGGCACTACCTGAAGAAGCTTTAAGACCATCGAAATCACATCCAGACCGTAGACGAGCTTGGCGTGCATTTGTTAAATCCGCACAAAGCATTTTCGAGGTTTATTTCTTATATACGTACCTCTTTCACCTCTCTATCTAATAAAGCACAAGCTGGAATTTCTAATGTCTACGCCTTTGATGTTGTTTTGTTTCAGTTGGTTCAGGCAGCAATTGTGGTAGAAGACATGATTAAGACAGAGTACTTAAAAAATGAATGGTGGTACTGGTCTTCTCTTTCAGCGGCTGCTCAAATCTCGACGCTATCTGCGTTATCCGTACGTCTCTTCTCCCTGGATGCAGCTATTATGTACGACAAAAGCGTAACTCAATCAGATCCGATGGATGAGACAAATCCCTTACCGGACCAAAAGTCACAAGCTGTTTCAGATACACAAGAAAGGAGCAGCAGAGCAAACAGAAGATCTGGTAAGAAGAGGAAAGAACCAGAGGGATCATAATAACTTACTACACTAGTAGAAAAGCTTCAGCCCGCAAGAACATGAAATGAAGGGGTGTTTTTTTTTTAAAAGTGGAGCCAATGCGTGTGTGTGTGAAGAGATATGGGGGGCAATGTGTTAATCTGGAAGGGGACCTGGAACTACCAGGATGTTGAGAACTGGTTTGGTGGTTCATCAAAGAGAAGTCCGGTTTAGATATGTCTTGCAATGGAATAGCAGTTGAAGGTGGTTTAACAGCTAGGAGAGAATTGTGTACCCATACATCTATATAATGTAGAAGACTAACTAATGTGGATAGAATTAATTTTTAGTATTAAAGCCGCTCCTTAGACATTAACTGATGGTAGGAACGCAAACTTCGGTTCTTTATAAATCTATCTCTCTCTCACTTATAAAACTGTGAGAGGGGCTTTAATCTTCCTCTTGGTAGTGGTTCTAATAGGAATTATCTGACTATTCTGGATCCTGAGTTCATAAAAAACCATATATATATATATAACTGATAAAACACCGTGGATTGCGGAATTACTCCACAAATTTATGCAGAGTTGCGTCAACATGACTGTACTTGATAAACGAACAACATGAACAAAACATTAAAAAAAGATACGGATTGCTTTATAACTTTCAAGTCCAGCCCCAGAATCCAAATGATTCACCTTGCACAAAGACGTCAGCGAAACAGCCAGTGTCATTACCACTGCCGTTGTTATCTTCCTCCGCCGAGTGGTGGATGGGTACAATGGTTGGGAAGTAAGAGTCGCAGCTGTCTCTTAGTTGATGAGGTGCGTCTTCGTCTAGTACCGCACTCCCTGAACTTAACCGGTCCTCTGTTTTGATTGCCGGTTCGAACCGGTTCAAGTTCACCGGATCGAGCTGGTTTGATTCGGGTACTTGACAAGGAGCTGTCTCTTCTTTGGCTTGGACCTTGCCGGCGAGGGAAGTCACCTGTGGAGAAAACGTCAAAAAAAGAAAAGAAAAAGATTCTTACAACTTTAAAAAAAAACCACAATAGTCAACACAAGCAACCTCCCTCCCATAAGAAGAAGAAGAAGATATTAAAAAGGTAAATCCGTTGATTGATTTGATTCCCGATGTTGTTTCTTTTTAGTTAATACTAATATTATGCTCTTTCTGATTGTATTTGAAAAGGAAAAAAAGAAAGAGGGAAAAGCATATATATATCTTTATTTTCACTAGATGCTTTTCTACTTTGGACCAATAAGGCATAGGACATAGATTCACCAATCAATCATGTTAATCTGAACTTAATTCGAAATTAAAAAAAAAAGACCTGGGATCGGAGGAGATGGTTGTCCTTGAGGATGGAGTCGTAGTTAGAGAGGAGCTGGTCGTAAGAGGACTTGAGGAGATTGAAGTCTCTCTCGAGCTGCTTTGTTTTCCAACGAGCGCGGCGGTTTTGAAACCAGACAGAGACTTGCCTGGGCTGAAGACCAAGCTTCTTGGCAAGCTGAGTCTTGCGCTCTGGCTCCAGCTTGTTCTCCTTCTCGAAGCTCTTCTCCAGCAGATGCACCTGTTCATGAGTAAGGCGACGCTTTTTGTCGGGTGTTTGGTCGTCGTAATAGTCGACGTCGTCGTAGAGAAGATCGTCGGGGGAGCAAAAGAAGGGTCTTCGCTTTGATGATGATTCCTCCATGTTCATCATCGATCCTGCTCAGAGACAAAATAAAGTTATAACTATAACTTCACATAAAACCAAAAGTCAAAGTTGCAGAAAACAGAGAAGTGACCTTGGACGACGGGATTGAGATTGCCGAGGAAGAACATGTTGCCGTGAGAAGTAGACGGATTGAAGAAAAACTTATTGGATTCCATCGATTCGATTTACCAGCAGAAGAAGAAAAAAAAGGAACTTAAGAAACAGAGAGAGAGAGAGAGAGAGGATTGGGTTGCAAGAAAGAGAAAGAGAAAGATGGATGGATGAAGTTAAAAACAAAAAAGAAAAAGGGCGGATTAGAAGATCATGATCTTATGGCGGAAGAAGCTAGTACTCCACAGTAGTCTTGCCGGAGACTTCAACTGACACATGCAAAATCCCATCATCAACCGCAATACCCCCTCCTGAACCAGAGGGAACTACGATCTATATAAAAGAAAGACAAAAAGACCTTTTTTTATTTATTTCGATCTTAGAATTATCAGATCATCATCTTAGTAGTTAGTTATCCAAGGATGAAATTCAAATTACAGAAAGAAAGAGAGAGTTTCCCCTTAGCCTTTGGCTTTGCTCTCAATCTCACAGCTTCAAGAAGCGCGCTCTTTTTATACCACAATATATGCGTCCTTGTTAAATTTACTTTACTACCCTCTCTGAGAACCAGATCTCTCTATGAATTCATCTATATTCAAATTCACTGCGGGGCGTTCAGTGTCATTGGATCTTTTATCATTTTCAAGTGGACTTTCTTAGCTTTTATGGGGTCCACTTCCTTTAGCGTAGTGGACTCCGCAACACATCTTCACCCTTGGATCTGAATAATATTCATCTTCGTAAGCTATTTTATAAATTATAAAAATAGGACACTTTTCTTTTATATTCAGCTCTGGCCTGTGGTGGTTCGGCCAGACTGTGTGTTCATGCTCCACGGTCGGGTCAGTGTTGTATCTGCGCTTCATCCGCATACATCTAACGGTCCTCATCTTCCTGTGGCTTTTTATTCATTCACCGCCTTGTCACAGTATCATCCATCCCTTATAAAATTCAGTAGTTAATCGTATTCACGTCACTCCTGTTTTTTTTATAATTTGTTTCTAATCTCTCTGACCTTTTCTGTCTATTACTTTTCAATATTTAGCTAACTCATTCATACTTATATTACAGTTAAGGTTAAGCAATAAGCATTGCAGTGCAGTTAATTTTGTATACCGTCGAGTCAAGTTAAGGTTCAAAATGAAGTCACTACGCAAAAGAAAGGGTAGGCAACAGCCTATATTTTGGCGACTACCGATTTCATGTCACCTTACGGAAAAGAAAAAAAAAACAGGCTAGGTGCAATGGAATTGCTATGGCCACATGCCATTATTTTAAACATAGGATGTCGTTTTTATATAACAAATACATTTTAGCTTATTACATAGGACAATTTTATCAAATAGCAATTTAAAAAAGAAATTATCATCAAAATACCTTTAAAATAATGATAAAATAGTTTTTTTTGAATTTTTTAATATTTTTTTTAAAATTTAAAACATTATCTTCAGAATTCTATCTTTTAAGTATAAACCTTATGTCTATATTAATTAACCATAAGATATACGTATATATTAATTTATTCTTTAATAAAATTTATTTTGATCATTTTATTATTTAAAAAATATTTTTGTAAAAATAAATTAAAAAGTGATATCCTAGAAAATTCCTTTATTACATAACACAAGTCCCTCTTTTGTTTTCTATAATTTCTTTCGTTTTGAAGATTCTCCTCGTTTTACAGAAAACTATTCCGGGGTCTTGTTTTCAATGATGTAACGTACTATGTGTGCTGGTTTATATTTGACACTTAAACTTATGTACATTAATTTAATATTCCTCCTTTCATTCTCATTCATTTCTTCTCGACTCTTCAGCTTCCCAAAATGCAAAATGATCTCTGTATGAATATGCTTATATATATGACTTTATTAATATATACATGGTTACATACATATACTCATATATATATATGTGGGTATGGATTTTCTTAATAGGCATGCATGTATAGTTGATGAAGAACAAAGCCTTTCGAGTTTAAAATAGTTAGGTTAATGTAATATGAGCTTCATAATATATCTTAGGGCATCTCCATTTTTTCCTTTAAAATGGAGTAAAAGTGAATATAGAGTAAGAAATGCTCCAACCCAACTTTATATCTCACTCTATAATGAAATTTACTCTATAAATGGAATAATCTATTTTTTTGTTTGTTTATCATTCCATTATAGAGTGGAAAATAGAGTAGGGTTAGAGCAATTTTATTTCATTTTCACTTTTATTCCATTTTGGAGGAAAAAATGGAGTTTTACATTAGAGATGCTCTTATAAATGCGATTTGCTTTCACTTGTCATGGTTAGAAATTCCATATATAGCCGTTATTGACTCCTTCAATGTGGATTTATATCTACATTTCTTTTAAATCTTCTGGGTAATCCCAAATCCATGGAAAAGCTACGTGCGAAAATTAATATGATTAGTTACGATATAGTCTCGTTCCATGTGTTAGTCAGTTGGATATCAATTAATGGACATTACCGATAAAGAAATATCTTCCAGCACCCAAAAAAAGGGAACAACCTTAGATTTAAAAGATAACGAATTTGCCAATCTACGAAGAATTGGGTTTCTCACTTCTCCTCAAAAGATAACAGTCTTACAACAACACATCAAAACAAGCTATAGTGGGCAAAATCGTATTCAATATAGTATTAGTTATTTAAACTCTTATAATATATATATATATATATATATATATATATGCTTTAATATAATTACGTTTCTTTTTCATAATCTCTAAAATCCTACAGATTAGATCGTTTCGATAGTTTAGTACTCCCTCTGTTTTTTTATATAAGTCGTTTTATAGCTATGCACGTAGATTAAGAAAATCATTAATTTCTTATATTTTCTAAACAAAAACATCATTAATTATTTACCTAACTACAATTCAACCAATAGAAAAATAAAAGATATATTACCATTGGTCATACAACATTAATTACTAATAAATTTTACATAGAAAACCGAAAACGACATATAATTTAGAACAAAAAAATTTCTCTACAACGACTTATATTAAAAAACGGAGGGAGTAGTATGTTGCGGATTTGGTTGTTTATTTTAAATAGTGCATGCATGTGAGCTTGTCTATATAAATACATTAATTAAGTCTCTATCACAGAATCTAAACTGTTATTCCTAAGGTGGTAAAAATGACAAGAAAACAAACTACGTACAGCACTTTCATTCTTAGAACGATATATATTCATTTTCAGCGATAACAGATTAATTCATGTTTTCTGTGCGTATTAATATCATCTTGTGTATGTGTAAAACACATATATATTATGTGATCAATGGGTGCAAAACAATGTATATGTTAAAGAAATAACGTTCTTAAAAAAAGAACGTGCTTATTTAGTTAAAAAATTTATAATAACGTGCATATTTTATCTAGTAAGTTGACTCCTTACATATTATATGTTACCCAAAGATTTTTAGTTATATATTACTAGAATCTTTGAAACGTACAGTTAACATATACTGTAATGGAATTTATGTGGAATGTATATTTGATACATAAATAAATCATTAATAAGTTTATATATTATTATTAAAACCTTCATCTTACTAAAAGAACACATAAGGAATTAAAAAAAAACACAAATAAGGATCGACTTTCCTTTTTTTGTTCTTCACAACTAAGTTAAGAGGCCATAAATATGGTGGCATCTTTTTCGTTGGATAGTGTCTTATAAGTTTTTCCTTTCTATATTTCCAAAAATAGGGGACTTTTTCTTTATCTCTCTTTTGTTTGCTTTACGGAAAAGATGATTGGTATAAATAGTCCAAATAAAATTATATAGACCATAAAACAAGAATACATATTGGAGGAATACTCACTACATCAATTTTGTAGCAATGGTTCGTCTATGAATAATCTATTTCAACATTTTTCTTCGAGAATATCCGATGAAACTATTTACTTTTCCATTTCTGCGTGAAACAAACGTTTAAACAAATTTAGATTTGGAAAAGATAATCTTGTAGAGATAGAAAAGAAAAAGGAAAGAAGCAAAACACCTGAGACTTTTGGTCATAAGTATTTGTAGTGGATTAGTTTCGATCGTCGCCATGTGTGTGGTTCTGTGAAAAGACAATCAATCTATAAAGGTTTTAGCACCATTCGTAGTTTTAATAGTTTCCTCCACTATCTGTTTCTTTCTTCTCATTAAAATTTATAAAACAAACAAATAAAGTTAAAGATATATATAAAAAACTTTAATCGAAATCGTTACAATCTGTCACTCATGGTATTCATATTAGCTTTCTCTTTCAGGGCGAAAATGTCATCTTCAGAAAGAGAAAGGATATAATATTAAATTTATAAAACAAAGTATATTCAGTCTTTTCGTTTGAGAAGGTCCATTGATTATGTTATGGGTTTTCACATTTCGCTGTATGCGAATAGTGTGATATTCAACTTTTTATCTCAAGCCACACACGTATACACATATTAATAGAGAGAAGAGAAAGGTTTATAAATAAATATATACATTTTATATAGTACAACAGTACATGACAACACGTACGTTCCATATATGTACGATCGATACGTAACATTTTTTACTAGAGCATGTATTAGTTGTTAGTTTCGTAATGAACAAATTGGGAGAATGGATCGTAGACAAATTATTAATGGTCATAGCAAATTATAATTTGGCAAAGGGATCACTAACTTTTTTGATCCTATACATTTATATTATCAAATATAATTTTTTAAAAGTATTTTCATAAAGTCTCCAACAAAAGCCTTAACATCGCCTTTTCGTCGAAGACTAAGAGCATGCTTAATTGAGGGGGAAGGAGATTCTTAAGGTGAAGTTCTTAATAGAATATAAGAATTCGTCTCTTAATTTTAAACTAAAAAAGCTAAGAACTCATTCTTAAATAAGATATTTAAAAATTGGTTTTTAGCTTTTTAGTTAAAAATTAAGAGACGGGTTTTTATATTCCGCTAAAAATCTCATCCTAAGAATCCTCCATTAAAAATGCTCTAAAATATATTTCCCGAGCATCAGGCGGAGGAGACAAAGGAAGACAAGTGAGACGACGAAACATACCGAAGAAGAAAAGGCAGCGAAGCTATGCTTTTCCGGTGATGCCTCCTGTGTAAATCTAACCCATATCTACCCAAATCAAAATTTTGATCTAACTCCTGAACTGTGCTTTCTTCAAGCAGACGATTAGCTATGTCCTCGCCATCATTCCAAGGAAAGTGAGTGCACATCCAACTCCTGATTTGATTCACCGGATCCGGCTGGTATCCCAACGAAAACCAGAAATGATGAAAAAAGAAGAAAGATCAAAACAACAAAAATGATAAGGCTGAAACAAACATGAACAAAAGGGGTGGGCGATCTGCGGTGAAATAACCATCCTCATCGACCACCAAAATTAGAGACAAATGAACTTCTGAAAACGAAGAAATTTGGGAGAAGAGAGAAGATTTTTTCACCTCTCTCTCTCTCTCTTAATTTTTTTGGGTATTTTCGATAATCACGGATTATAGCCATGTCTTTTTAGAATGATGATTAAGCATGGGCTTTGTTGTATTGTATTTGCGGGAAACCTGATGTGTGGGAAGAAGAAGGGAGGATGCATCTTTAAGGTAGAGTATCATCATCAACTCATAAAATATAGCGTATTTAATTATAGCATGACGAGATATAGTAGCTACGTAATCAGTTGTATTACGTAGAAGAATGAAACAAATATTGTTTGGGTTGGTACTGACCTAATTGAAAGATATTCATTAAAATTAATATTGGAGGTAAGAAGGTGCATGAGAGTCCCCCAAGTCCAAATAGATAGCTGCACAAATTTGCAAACAAAAGAAAAAATATAAGCACAGTGTTTTCCTTAAAATCATATGATTTCGGGTTATGGGTACATACTACATATTAGGTTATAAAGTTAAAGAAAAATGATAAAAAGGATGTGGTTAGTAAAGAAAATGCAAATGCATGGGCCGATATAAATAAGGGATCAGATAAAAAGGTCCAAATAGAGGCCCATAGACACAAAGGCAAAGATAAGAAAGAATGAGGAGCGTAATCTTATCCGGAGAAGTAGAGTCATAAACCCCTTATCCTCTTCTCCTTCTCTTATTCAAAATAATAATCCCACAGATACTAGACAACAAAAATCCAATGTCGATTCATCGGGGCTGTCACTGAAAATCATTATCTATCTATCTATCTCTCTTCAAACCCCCTTTTTCAAATTTTTTTTTTTAAAATCTGGAAATGGCGGCATCGTTTGCCACTCTCCCTACATTAAGCTTCGCCAATTCCTCCTCGAGAAGGAGAATCGATGCTTATTGCTCCAAAAAGCGCGTCGGAGTTCTTCGTTGTTGTTCCGGCGAATATAAGCAGGTTCGGTTTCTTCCCCCTTGTCAACGGAATAATCACCATTCTAATAATCACCATTTTGTGGGTGCAGAGAGGAGGAGGGGCATTGAAAGAATGTGCGATTACATTAGCTTTATCGTTGGGTCTGATAGCTGGAGGAGGAGCACCTTACGCGGCAGTGGCGGCGAACCCAGCGATTCCACAAGTCTCAGTGTTGATCTCCGGTCCTCCCATCAAAGACCCTGGAGCTTTGTTGAGATACGCATTGCCCATCGACAACAAACCCATCAGAGAAGTTCAGAAGCCTCTCGAGGACATCACTGACAGCCTCAAGATCGCTGGCGTTAAGGCTCTCGACTCTGTTGAACGTGTAAGCTATTGATTGATTGATTGATTGATTGCTCTTTTTTTTTTTTTACTTAATTGTTGTTGGCTATTTGCAGAATGTGAGGCAAGCCAGTAGATCACTGCAGCAAGGGAAAAGCATGATCGTTGCGGGCTTTGCTGAGTCGAAGAAGGATCATGGTAACGAACTGATTGGGAAATTGGAAGCTGGTATGCAAGACATGCTACAGATCGTGGAAGATCGGAAGAGAGACGCGGTTGCTCCTAAACAGAAAGAGATTCTCCAATATGTTGGCGGGTGAGTTTATACACAAAGCCAATCAAAATGGTTAGCTGAGAGATATTTTGCTCATTTTAGACCCCTTGTTGATTGACTGCCTGCCTGCAGCTGAGATCTTCCTGTCCTGTGGCGCTCTCTGTCTGCAGAATTGAAGAGGACATGGTTGATGGCTTCCCTTATCAAGTCCCCGAGGAGTACCGGAACATGCCTCTTCTCAAGGGAAGAGCCACTGTCGACATGAAGGTCAAGATCAAGGACAACCCCAACCTCGAGGATTGTGTTTTCCGCATTGTCCTCGATGGCTACAACGCCCCTGTCACCGCCGGGAACTTTGTCGACTTGGTGGAGCGCCATTTCTACGATGGCATGGAGATCCAGAGATGTAAGACATCAAACTTGCCTTACTATTATGGGACCATGTTTGTTGATCAAGGGATTGGGTTTTTTTGGCAGCTGATGGGTTTGTGGTACAAACGGGAGATCCAGAGGGTCCTGCGGAAGGATTTATAGATCCAAGCACAGAGAAAGTGAGGACTGTTCCTCTTGAGATTATGGTGGAAGGGAACAAGACTCCATTTTACGGCTCTACCCTTGAAGTAAAAAGCTCACACCCTTCTCCTAAGTATTATAATAATCACTATCATAATGTTAACATTTGTTGATTTGGTTGGACAGGAATTGGGTCTGTACAAGGCTCAGGTGATGCTTCCATTCAACGCATTTGGGACAATGGCTATGGCTAGAGAAGTGAGACTTCTTTCACTTCCTTCCTTTCTTCACAATTTAATATATGTTCTAATTATATATATGTAATGCAAAACAGGAGTTTGAGAATGACTCGGGATCGAGCCAAGTGTTTTGGCTGCTGAAAGAGAGTGAGCTGACGCCAAGCAATTCCAACATCTTGGACGGTCGTTACGCTGTCTTCGGTTACGTTACTCAGAATGAAGACTTTCTTGCTGATCTTAAAGTCGGTGATGTCATTGAGTCCATCCAAGTTGTCTCCGGTTTAGACAACCTCGTCAACCCCAGTTACAAAATCGCCGGATAGTTCTTTACAACT
Organism: Brassica rapa; assembly: GCF_000309985.2. NCBI lineage: Eukaryota > Viridiplantae > Streptophyta > Magnoliopsida > Brassicales > Brassicaceae > Brassica > Brassica rapa. Next base: position 27,503,602 of record NC_024799.2, on the reverse strand, counting down.
TTATCGTTTCCCTTTTTATCTTTGTGAGAGAAAAATTATAAAGGTTACTATTGTTTACTTATCAACAAATGTAACTTACTTGTCTATTTTTTTAAGCTTTGAATTATTGTATGAGCTGATATGTATTACTATATTTTAAACAAAGGAAGAGCAATAGTTACGTATGTATAATACGGTTTGTGTGCATGTGTTTTGTGTGTTTCTTAACGTATGAAATGATGGATTCAAATAAGTACGACATTCATCCTCCAAAATGGGGAAATAAAACAACACACACAGCTAGCTAGCTCCACATAGTATAACTAAATAATTATCCCTTAATTAACTAGTAAAAATCTCTCTACTTCCAATATAAAGAACATGAGACGTGTACTTGAATATCATATATATCTAGCATATCATGGGCCTCGGTGTCGCCGGAAACAGAAACAGCCTTGTTGCTGATCGGGAGGAATCATTCCTCCGCCCTTTGAAGTATCGATAGCCTCCAACATCGCCACCGCTTCCTCCATCTCCGGCCGCTTATCCGGATTCGCATCCCAACATCTTTTCATCACGTTCGCCAGCGCACTCGGACAACATCTCGGTATCTCCGGTCTCAAATTCTAAAAGATCCACATATTTTAGATAATAATACTATGATTAAAAAAAAATAAAAGACAGAAACGTAATTTGAAAGGACCTGACGGACGACGGCGGAGGTAACTTCGGAGAAACTGAGGTCGGGATAAGGCATGTCGCAGCAGTAAATCTCCCAAAGACAGATCCCGAAGCTATACACATCGCACTTTCTGTTGTAAGGACTCCCATTTAACACCTGTTTCAGTTAGTTCATCATCATATTAATATATATCATCATAAAATGCAGAAAAAGCATAAAGATATAATTAATTAGGGTACTACGTATAATATACCTCGGGAGCCATGTAGCCCAAGGTTCCGGTCTCACCGGTCATGTCATTAGGGTTGGAGGCCTCCAGACGCGCCACCCCAAAGTCTGCAATCTTTAACGTGCGAGTCTTGTCTAAAAGCATGTTCTCCGTTTTCACGTCTCTATGCACTATCTTCTGCGAGTGCAAGTAACTCAACCTAATAATAGTAATCAAATAAATAGATAAATATTTAAGAGAACTATGCAATAATATCATAAACCAATACTATGTAATAATATTAAATATACCCTCGAGCTAGATCAAGGGAGAGTTGGATAACGACTTTGAAGGCGAGTTTGCGGCGGCGACTTTTGATGAGGAATGACTTGAGAGCACCGCCCGGGCAATACTCAACGACGACGCAGCAAACGTTACTCGGCATTCCCATGTGACCGTTTTCCGTCTGTATGCTCAGCTCCGATGTCCCCATCGCCGCTCCTATGAACTGTTAAATATTTCCATTCACATACAAAACAAATTACGCACGCCAATTATTACTTTCTTAGTTTAATTCATTGCTGACGTAACCTTTGTAGTATTAAAACAGAGACATAAACGTATACCTACTTACTTTATATTTATATGTGCATGTGAGTAGGAGCTTGGAGTGAATATTTACTTGGGTTCGGTTAAATTGAAAGATTATATATTAGCAACTCAATATTACGCTCCGGTTTTAGTATTAGTTTCAATCTGATATTTTGCATTATTGGTTCAAGTGTCCACCATTAATTGTAACCAGACATATATAGGGCTTAATATCGTTAGTGGTACCTTGGTGATATTAGGATGGTCAAGCTTATGCCAAACAGCAACTTCTTGAGTGAAAGCAGCTCTTAGCGAAGCTATCTCCGCGTCTGACCTGTGTCCCTCTTCTCCCCAGTCTAATAGCTTCACTGTTTTTTTTAATAATAATATTTTTAGTATTTGTTACCGGTATTTAATTTCACACATAAGTTCCTTTCTTTGTTTTCCTATTTTAATTGTGTGATGAGAAAAAGGGAGGGGAAGAACTACAGAGTTTAATTTCAGTGACACTAGTGCATGTTTTATTTTACTTAATCGCTTGATTAATAAATCTAAAGAGTTATATATATATATAATATAAACAAAAATTATAAATCGATAGTGAGAGAGAGAGATTGTACCGGCGACATCTTGACCATCATAGATACCACGGTGAACAGAACCAAAAGTACCTCGAGCAATCACACTTTTGACAATAAGTTTCGAAGGATCAATCTCCCACTCTCTCCTCGACCTCCCCACCTCTGTCGTTAACTTGTGATTGTTGTTGTAGTTGTTATTGTATCCACCACCACCACCGAGAAGCGGTCTCTGAAACACAAGCTGACGATGTCCAAAGTTGTTTTGGTTATATTTATTATCAGCGTTATCTTCACCATCACTCAAGCTCTTCCTCTTCTCCATCGTCCTTGCTCTGCTTAAGTGTCTCTGCAATTGCTCGTCCAAACTCTTTAAATCTATCTGATCCGCTCTCAGGTATCCTCCTCCGCCACTCTCCTCCTTTTCTTTCATTTTTTTTCCGGCAAAACCAAATCCTAATTTACAAGAGATTCGATTTTTTTTTTGTTTGCTTCAGATTATTTTATTGTATTTCATGGATGCATGGGTTGTGAATTATGATTGGACTGCTAAGGAGTTGAACCCAAAAAAGGTAGAAAACGGGGAAGTTGTGTTTGTGTTTATTGCAACAAACAACTAAAGAAGAGACTCACCACTCTCTCTTGCTCTCTTCTTATCTGTGATGAGACTTCTCGGAATACTTCATACTCAGCGTTCTTTTAAGACAAACAAACGTTTACACGTGACCACATGGGATGTCCATAAAGCTCGACGTGTGTCGGCTCCACTTCTCACAATTATTTTTAATGGATAAACGCCCTCTTATTTTTATGGGCTTATTTAGGGAATAACCAAAAAAAAAAGAGAAATTAGATTTTTAGAGAGAGAGAAGATAGAGATAAGAAGAGAAAAGAGGAGAAATGGTGGGATTTTAGTTAGATATTGAATTTTGTTTTTTTTCTTAGCTACTGGATGCAATTACCCTTAAATCCGGACCAATCTCATCAAACTAATCTTAAAACTTATTTCAGTTAATATACATTGTGAAAAAGTCTAATAACCCTTTTATTACTTCAATTTAGTTTGCTGTAATCTTATTCAACACATTAAGTCTACTAGCTATTATTATTATTACAAAATATATTTCGCCTTCAGTTTAGACAAAAGTTTATGAAAAAACAACTCGAGATGTTAAGTCAACCAATAAATTATCGTTTTTGAATATATATATATATATATATATATATATATAAAATTGATCTAATTGAAGAATATCTAACATCAAAGATAGCATACACATATAGATATATAAAATCAGTGAGTGAATATATATTGTTCATGAACTATCATGGGATTCATGGTCACTTTGCCACATTTCCGTTGAATTATTACCTTTTTCGTGTTTTTAATTGTTTAATTATTGTGCAGTTTTCAAATTTGTAAGATATTTATTTAGTAAGCAAGTCACTTTGGTTTAGTGGTAACGAAGTTTCGATTGAAATTTTCGCCCTAGGTTCGAGTAGCATTGGCCATCTAGCCTCGGTTTAAATAGATTTAAATCGTCTACACTTATCGGATGTAAAGTTTCATGAAATTAGTCTTTGATCTTAGAAAACTTTTGAATATCAAAAAATATATTTATTTAGTAAGATATTAGGTTTTATTGATAAAACTTTCTCCTATTAATCAGAAGAAAATATATCAAATAACTTATCAAGGTTTTGATGAGGGTGGCTGAATCCGACTCATCAGAGTCTTAACACATGGAGCTCTCCTGAGCAGAATGGAATCTTTGGCGATATTTTAGCAATTGCTTTTTCTTTTGAAGTAATCTCTTTTGTTTGGATACCTCGAAAGAGGAACTTTGTATCTGATGGCTTAGCAAAATGGAACATGTCTGGTGTGCTAACCATTATGACTCCACGTACCGGTGTTTAGTTGATTTAATGAAACTGTGTTACAAAAAAAAACTTATCAAGATTTTAAATCCTAAACTTAGAAACATTTAATGTATGATTTCCTTTATCTCAAATTCTTTTTATTTTGGATAGAAAACAATTAAAATAAAATGTAATTGTTGGTCGAAGAGTTTTATCACTAAACTATGTGAATCTTACACTTTTACATATTAAAATATTACATGTTTATAATCTTATACTTTATTAATAAAACTTTAACATCAGTTTTATTAATAAAAGTTTACAGTCGTTTTACCTAAAATATAATGAAAAATCATTTTATAATATTAAACAATTAAAGTTTAAACATATGTTTTCGACAGTCCTATATATGTATGTTTTCATATTTCCATATTTTACTCAGTTTTGTTGAAAATAAACATCTAATTTTTGTTTTTATGTGGAAACATAAAAAATGGAAAAACAAAATAAACATTTATCTGAAAATTTTATAAAAAAATCAATTTATTTTTGATACGATTCACTTTTAAATAATAGAATGTATGACTACTATGAAATTTAGATACCAGTCTTATTTATCAAACACAAACCACTAATTTATTTGTTATATTTTTACATAAATCAATAAAATTAACAGTTTATTTTTTCCAATCACACCATTTTCTTAAAAATAAATGAGACTAGAAAATATAGAACTGTCTAAGAGATATTTTTAAACTGTAAATGGTTAACATTATATAGTTATTCTCCATAATATTTTGGTAACAATAACTGTAAATTTAATTAATAAATTTAATTAAAAGTTCAAATGTTAAAAGTTTGTTAATAAAAATTTCAGTTTATAGATAAAAAGTGTATGATTCACATAGTTTAGTAGTATAGTTTCTAAACTAACATATTGCATTTTGTTTTATTATTATTTTGTCTATAATAGAAAAAAATGTAGACAGATGGTGATACACGTTAAAGGTTCACAAATGTTTTTGCTAAGAAGGTTCATAATTTAAAAATTTAAAATATTAATAAATTAATAAAAAAAAAAATTCAGAAATAGTTGATCGGATTTATTACTAAAACCCCTAAAATATTATAGTATGGATATATTCGTTTCAGTTATTAAGTACGTTGGTGGTTTAAGCATATATTGTATCCCATTTTCAAGCATAAATAGATATTATCTTGGACGTATAATTTTGTTGTCTTTTATGAATTTAGGTGCTTTTTCTCTTTGGTGCTTGAGCTAATGCGACCGATATATTAATGCTGGTGTAAAAGAAAAAAGGTCACTATGTAAATTTACGAGAATTTTCCAAGCAGAGATGCTCGTTCTTTTGATCCGAAAAAATAAGCTGTCATATCATCTTATGCCATACCTATACGTTAATCATTTATCACACAAACTAGTTAATATCAAATGGAAAATAACCTATGTTAATTAACTCTCTTTGTTCTTCCCTATCAAGGTTAAGCTAGCTTTTGAATTTTACCTAGTCTCGTTGAGAATCTTTGTTGAGTTTAGAACTGACCATGCCAACTTAATTGTCAAATCAAATCATATAGGACGTCTTCTTCTCGGTGTTGCCCAAGATCCTAGAGTTTCTCACCAAAAGTTTTTGTGGGGCGACAGTTCAACCGCTTCTTGGTGCTAACATGTACTATTAAAAGTTCCTTATTATACTGCATGTATATTAGAGAATAATTTTAAAAGGTGGACCATGGGAGGTGGAGTAAACATGGACTAGCTAGGGGCAAGGCTTCACATATAGAGCTCAAAACGGCAAGGGAACAAATGATGGTATAGACTCAGAATTAGTTGGCAATAAAATTTGTCGGAAGTCTGTCTAGCAAGAGACGTTTTGAAGATGCTCCTGAAAGAAAAGAACAATATTATCCCAGAAAGAGATAGAAATCAATTTAGTTATATCTTTCTTTTTTTTTCTTTTTAATTATTGTCCCCAAGATTTAGCTTTCTTATTTTAATAAAATCAAAAGACCATATGCATGCATTCTTCATGTTCGATTATTAAATAGAATGCCAAGGGTTTTCTGATGAGGTACATAGAAACAACAAGTTGGTGTGGCTGAATTGAAATGTGAACGGGATAAAGGCTTGAAAGAGTTCCTACAGCTTCCAATGTAGTATGGTAGCCACATCTTTAACCTATCAAACAACATAGAAAATAAAATCAAACCGTAGATACAACCGACTCGATACACATAATATAAATACAATTCTTCATTAACCCCCTCCCCCCAAAGAAAAAGATCTATATATCATCTGGATTTTCTTTTTTATTTATATGAAAGTTGGATACCATGAAGATAGGAAAACAACTCAGCACATTACAAATTACATATGGAATAGAGATATATGATGATGATGGATGCTCATGATGATGATGGTGGATTGGTTCATACTGAGCTAGTTTCGGAGAGGCCAAACTCAAGTCCCCAAAGCTCAAAAGCACCCTTTATAAAATCATAGTAACCTCCCTTCAAAGCAAGGGTTCCTTTCACAAGTCCTTCTCTCACGAATGGATATGTCAACAAGTTTGCTAGTGAAACATTCACTGCCTCCTGCGTTAGTTTAAACAGTATATTAATAAAAATTTGTTCATATCTGTGCATGGGAAGACAAAGATAGTTATGAACATATATATATATATATACACATACCCTTTCACATCGGCCACACTGGTCCTCAAAGGCTGAATCTCCAAGTTCTGATATGACTTTTGACTTGGCTGGTAAACAGATTTTGACCCAGTCCTCTATGAAATCACTGCAATTAATGTAACTCATGGAAAAAGTTAAATCTCATTTAATTTAAAAATGATATTAAATCAAATATATAAGATATAAAGAGATTATACGTGGAGTTGTTTCCATCCAAAGGAAAAGACATAAGTCCCTTGATCCCACCACAAGCGCTGTGTCCTATCACCACAATGTTCTCCACCTACATCAGTAAAATTCTGTTACATCTACTTAAATTTTATCAAAATTAACACTATTTAGTTTTGCAAGTTAACATTTCTAGTTTCATCTATTTTCTACGATTTAATTTAATTTCTTTTTACAAATATAATGACATTCTGTAATCTTTTTACAAATACATTTCCGGTAAAGTGTTAATTGTATGTATATATGGTAGGTAAACTCATATAATTAGGCGGATAAGTTCTTTTTTTATGTGTCATCACCGTATTCATTATAAAAAGTAATATGAACTTTTAAAAATACGACAAAACATTATTTTATTTATGAACTGTATAATTTCCTTTACAAAAGTTTTGATTTTGGTAAGCTTTTTAAAATATGGTAATGACTTATAAATTTTATATTAGTAAATTTTCTTCAAATGATGTTTAATTAAATTAAATTAAATTAATATAGTTAAACCAAACTTAAAAGAAAAAGTTACATATAATTATATCTATTTTATTTTTGAACCGATGAAGTTAAACATAAAAATAATAATATCAAAATATAAACTGAAAATTTCATTTAAAATAGTATTATATCAAAATTATTATGTATGGGTATGATGCAGGAAAATCTGTAGTTATAAAGGAAGCGGTTCACCTTAAGGTGCAAAACAGCGTATTCGATGGCTGCTCCAACTCCACCGTATTTGACCTGTAAATTTTAGCAGAAAGTACAAAAATACGGTGAACGTTACATCTCCTTAAGACTAAAGTCAAGCACCTCAGAAGGTTTTAGTTAGAAGAGACAAAAGCAATGAAGTTGTGAAACCTTGTCAAAAGGAGGAACCATGTTGGCTATGTTACGGACAACGAAGGCCTCTCCTGGCTGAAAGTTGAGAACGTGCGATGGACACACACGCGAGTCGGAACAAGCAAACACCATATACTGCACCGCACCATTCACACATATATATATTACTTATTTTTCCATCTCTAATTTATACACTGTTATTGTTATACTTTTCTTATCATTTTCTACCTTAGGACTTTGACCCTTGGCGAGCTCACCGTACAAAGCAGGGTTGGTTCTGCAAATTAAAATATAATTATGAACTAGTTAAAATCTAGCTATATGTAATGGTGTTATAAAAATTAAGACAATACAAAATATAAATGATTACTCGTATTTCTCCTTCTTGAAAGTGATGAAGCCTTGCTTAATGTTTTCGACGGGGTCGAAAGCTTTCTTGTCGGAGGAAGTACCTGTCTGAAGTGCTGCCGTGGCCTGCTCCACCTTAGCGGCCGCAACAGTCTTTAGCTCCTCCTTCTCGCTGCCCATGCATGTTAATTTATACATATTTTTACGATTGATTAAACAAGATTGTTATACATGACACCCGATTTACAGCCGTTTTTAATCCACCAAAACTATTCAGATTATATGTAAATATATATATATAAATGTATGGGAATAAGGACGATATTTATTTACATAATAAGCTTCTTGAGAGCTTCAATGGCCTCTTCGTATGCTTCGCTACCCATCTCTTCGCTCTGCAAGTTTGTTGACCAAATAAATTGTAAGAAAGAGTATAATTAAAATGTCACAGAAGTGTTAAAGTTGAAACTATAATCAACCTATGCCTTCGTCCAAAAAAGAAAACTATAATCAACCTATGCTTTTTTTTGGGTCAAAATCAGCCTATTAAAAAAAAAACAACATCACACGACAAAGAAACGATTGTGTAGTACTTGGTAGTATGATTTTATTATTGGGGTGAGAAGCTCGGCAGTGTGGTTAGGAGAGAAATCGGTGGGCTGAATAAATAAATGATAGATGGCGACTCCATCACTAGTATGTTTCACACGCTCACGTATGGTATATGCACATACACACGTCTCGGTTACATATAAATCGCTTTGTTAAGGCTACTGGTAAGTTCTCTCTTTTATCACGTGGATCCTACGCTACGTACGTCCCAACTTCCAATTTAACATTGTCCCATTTTGAGTAGAATTGTCATAACGCCTTTAAAATTTGGAGGTCATTATCGCATTACTCATTACATCATTCAACCAATATTTGATTTAGATTGTACGTGTTTTAAACATGTCTGAAACATATAATGATACTTAAATTCATAAATTACACAAGGATGCTTATGAAGTTTGAGTCGCTGAAAATGAACTATTCCCTTGTGATTTACTAAACTACTATATATTAAAGTTCAAAATAAAACACTGCTTACAATAGTAAAAATAATAAAAGGACATGTGAAACACACGTGAGAGTTTACTGGATTTGTGAAAGTTTCTGAAGGTAATTAATTTATACAGTTATGCGTACCAAAAAGACATGCCTTTGAAGGGATATAGGTTAACTAATAAGAGCACCCACATCAATGGATATTTCATATAGTTTCGTATTAGATTAATTAGGAAAGAAGGGAGAAGTGTAAAATATCTTATATGGAAGACTTTCAAAAAGTTTGAGAAACTCAATGTACATTTGTCACTCAACTGATTTTTTTTTAAACAAACTCAACTGGTTATTTAATGTTTTCGCAAAAAATAAATAATTAAACTAATAAAACATTAGTATTTTAAGTGTCCTGGAGTCCTTTTTAATTATATTTTGGTTCGACTGAATAAATCATAGTCTTTTTTTGTAATAATAAAAACCTAATAAAAACCTAAGGAAGTCATCAAATGAGATGGTGAACATTAATTAACAAGAAAATTGTGAAATTGTAGGGCTGTTTCCGTATCATTATTAATGAGGATCCAGAGGAAGGATAATTTAGTTTCATATCTGTTTTATCTAGCTATTATCCCTATAATACGTATAAGACAATGTAACTAATATAAGCAAGTAACAAAGAATGTAGAGGTTTAGAAAAGAGAGATGAATGTAAAATGTATACCCAGTAAGGGGTGATGATAGGAGCAGGAGCGGCAAAAACGGGCTCGTTACGGATAAGTGTTGGAACGGAACGAGAGGAGGAGGAGGAGGAGGAGGAAGAAGAGGATGAGGGAAGGCAAGCCACGGTGGGAGAAGAACGAAGAGTCTGTTTTTGGAGAGAAGGCTGAGAAGGAGAAAGAGAGGTGAGGAAGAAGCCGGAGAGAGGAGCGGTCGCCATTTGCGGGTGAAGAGAAGGTAGTGAGAGTGAGATGTAGTTTATAATATAGTATAATAAGACTTTGTAGATGTAAGGGATATATAGGCTACTTCAGTGAATTTTGGTGAACGATTTTGAGCGTATAAAAGAAGGGTGTCTCATTGTCATGGCATGGTGAGGTTGTGGAACGAGGATAATGAAAGCGATGGGTGAGGTGAATAACAAAATTTCTTCTCTTTTTGTGGATGAGGAATATTAGCTTGACATCTGTTTGAAGATTTTACGTGCTCTTGTTCTTTCACATTGTTTATTATTATTATTATTATTTTAAATTGTAGAAAAGGAAAGGTCTCAAGAGGTTGAAATGGATAAGATCCCTTATCACCAAAACAAGGATCAGCCTCTTTCACTTACCCTCTCAGGCTCTCATCTTAAATGAGCACCACCCACTTAAGATCCTAGGCCATTGTTTATGGTCCATAATATATGAGAGAGCCTTAACTTCTCTAAGCGCTCCAAGGGCCACAGAGTGCTCTTGTATTCTCAAATCCAGAAGATGCATATCATGATGAGGTAAAAAGAGCCACATGACCACACACACACAAAAAAAATAAAATTACAGAGAGAGAGACTCATGCATGGACTATTCCATTCTATGAAGCAAGGGACCCAAGTGAAAACTATTAGAGCAACTCTATCCATAGGTTCTAGATGGAGTTCTCGTAATTAAAGAAAATGGAAAAACAATTAAAACAAGAAAAAAAAAGATGAAAAGTTCTTAAAACTCATTAAAAATCTGAGATAACACATTCAACTAACATTTCATCTATTAAAAAAAAAATCAAACAAAATTATGCATTTACGATACTATTTTTTTTTTAAATGTTAGACACTTTCCTAGTATCAAGCCGATGGAGTTGCTCTTTAGTGTTACAAATTTTAAAAAGGAGGAAAACTGAAGAAGAGAGACGAGAAATGCATTAGGGCTGGTCTGAAGACTTTATATGTAGAATTTGGAGAAATGGCAAAACTATGTCGACATTTTCATGCAAGCACACACAACATAATGTCAACATTCTCTTGTCATAGAGTGTGTCGAACGTGGCTTTTATTTATTGATTTGGAGTATAAAGCACTGAATTTCACAAAAACATTAGGAAGAATATACCTTGGGGACTGGATAGAGGAGAGGTGTTTGTTGAATTAGTAATATTTAACTTATGCCATTATAAATAAACAAAAATTAAAAATCTATTTTGGGCAGAGTCTGATTGGACAGACTGTGAATGGAAAGACACCTAGCTGCTTTTGCCAACCTGAACCTTCTCTCTGTCAGTACTCTCTCGATCATTTTTTTTTGATATTTGCATCCTACAAAACATAGTAATAGTTGCTTCTGATAAATGTCTAAACCAATTAGGAAGACATATTGTGGAACACACTTATCCCACGTTTTTCATAATTCTTGGTATCAAGAAGCGACTACTTCATAGTAGTAATTAATTAGCATTCTTTCTTGGTTGTTGAATAGTAGGCCTGACGATAGAAACATCTCCAACCCCTATTATATTCTTAGTAGTTCCTCGATCATATCCTTTCATCACCGTTGATTATGTACTTGCAGTAGTATCTGCCATATTGTCAACGATCACCATTTCATTAACTCATTTTTCATAAATTTCCAATTTACCTAGAACACCTTCGCGTATTGTTGATTTTTTAGTGAATCAACTCCCCCCGTTTTGAGCTTTTCCAGTTCCACCTTAAAAAAAATCAGCATAGCAGTACGTAATTCCATAAAACAGAAAAGCTCTGGACCAATTAAAACCAAACTTCAATACTATCTATCATTGCATACCATATAAATCCCAATCGTCAACGAATTGAATAGGGTTTCAATATCACCAGAAAAAAGCTACATCTTATATATTAAAACAGAAATCACAACTTTGATTCATGTGTAATTTTTTTAAAAATGGACCTAATGGACCTATTCATAGAAATTCATATTACATTTTAATTCAGACTAATAATAAATAGAATTTTTAAAATATTTTAATCATAATATCTTTTGATATCTTTTCATTTTAAATATAAATATATTTATTTTAAAAGTCTAACAAATCTGTTTGAAAAGATTTTTACAAGATCTTTATTTTCGAAATTATATTTAAGTATTTTCACTAATTTTGAAATTAGTTTAAAATATTATTATACATTAATATATTCAGTTATATAAATGAAAAATAAAAAAATCTATAATATTTTATTTATTATATAATCATAATCAATCATATTAAAATAAAATTATTATATTGAGCTAAATAAAATTATTATATTGAGCTAAATATAATAAAATTGTATTAAATTTATATATTTATATATTTTATTTTTGTAATTATAAAATATTTATATTCAAAAATAAAATATAATATGTTGGTAAGATGTGTTAACATTATCAAACTATATAATACATGTATAAAAATTAACATGTATTTCTTTAAAGTTAATAATATAAAATCTTTGTAACTATTTTAATCATAATATATTTTCATTTTAAATATAATATATATTTATATATTATATTTTAAAAATTCTAATAAATCTGTGTAAAAATATTTAAACAATAACTTAATGTATTTTAAGTTATCGTTTAGAAATGAAAATAAATAAATTATATCATATTTTATCTACTTTTATAGTCATGATCATGTTAAAATATAATTATTATACTAAAATAAATATGATAAAATTATATTCAATTGATAAATTTATAAATTTTATTTTCATAAATATAAAATATTTATTTAAAATATAATATGATGATAGAACGGCTTAAAATTAACAAACTATATAACACATGTCTAAAAATTAACATATCTTACACTTTTATATATACAATAATAAATTATCTAAAATGAATAAGCATAAAAATATTGGTAAAAAGAAATCCAGTTTTGAAATACGGGTCAGAATTTAGCCTAAATTAAATACAAAATATTTTTTAAATATATTTTCTCATGAATATATTAATTTGCTTAATAACTAAATGCAAATACAATAAGATAAATATATAATAAGAAGTGGCAAATACATAAGGTTTAAACAATTAATTAATTATAACATGTAAATTATAAAATTATTGTATTTGAAATAGTTATATAAATATTTAGTATATGATTAACATTAAAAATATATACCACTTATGTTCTAAAACAATAATTTATGTATAAAAGAATAAAAACAAACACCCGTGCGGTTGCACGGATCAAAATCTAGTGCATATTAAACATAAACACAAAAATAAACCAGGACCTAATTGCTGTATTTGTAAAGTTTATAGATACTGAAGTAAATTATTTAATGACGTAATCTTCGCATCTCGGCAAAAACTCCGATCAAATCTTGCCTGTAAGGCAAATAAGACTTTCTTCTCTTATCTCCTTCGCTGATGTCCGACGCCGATTTGTCCTTCCGTTTCATGTCCGGCAAGCAAGTCTTGGTTGCGTCGCTGTGGCTTCTCGTTAGGAACTTCGTTAAACGGCACCGTTTACTGACCTTCGAGTGTCCGCCTCCAGTCGCCGGAGGTCTTAGGGGACTCCATAGACAATTTTCGGAGAATTTATATCGAAATCTTCAGATTCCGACCATAGAGGCGAAGGCGGAATGCTCCATCTTGCTTCCTCCGGGACAATATATTCTAGCGTCGAGTGACAAGTCATCATCGTCTTTCTTTTTACTCATCGAAACGGTGTCGCTGGACACATGAGGTCTGAACGTCGGGAAGTGGAAGAAGGTCTCTTCATGTACGGGTGATCTTGATGTTTCGAACTGGAAGTCATCGTCTTCTTCAACTTTAACGGAATATTGATCTGTTATATTGTAATTCTGGTTTTCGCGGGAAACTTTAACGGCCGCGGCGGCGCATTCGCTGGAAGCGTAGACACTGAAGCTTGGGCTGTACGATACCGTTGTTGAGGAAAACTCCTCCATTTTTTTTTTGCTTTAACAAATCGTGTATGTTTCTCACTATATAACACATGTGAGTGGTTTAGTTTTACTTGTTCGTCAAGAGTAGGCGATAAATTAAACGTGGTCTTTGTTTAATGGAGAATTTAAATTATACACGTCAATGCTTACGATTTTAGCGGCAACCTAGGTTACGTTTTATTAACCCACTGTTTAGACGAACTAACTATTATAATAACCCTATTTGAGAGAATCATATCGCGATTCTACTAGAAAATTACAAGCCACAGTTAAACTTTACAACTAATAAGTTAAAATTTGTTCCTTGATGGTATTTCCATGCACCCGTACTAAATTATTCAGCAATTGACAAGTCAAAGATAACTACAACAAATAGTTTATATATTTCACTAGGAGCCCAATCATTGCTATTCTCTATCACTTTAAAACAATAGTTTTGAATCAAAGATACTGAACGTCTAGCGAATTCTAGATTAATTCTTTTAAACCGGACTCTAACAACTTTGCAATGTATATTCGTGTATGCCGTCGGCACTAAAATCTATATATGTCAAGGCCAAGAATTCTTATTTGAAATTTGGGATAAAAACAAAACAAGCAATCCTTAACGAATAGCACCATTGAAGTCCATCTTGGCCTGATCTGCAATATAAATTATACATTGCTGTTAGATATATAGTCTGTTAATATTTCTTAAAATATTCAAATTTTGCTTTTCACCTAACAAGAAATATTCTCTAAAAGATTGTTCTCCATGTTACTATTTTCAAATACATGAGCAATGAGTTGGAAGCCTCGACCATAAGTTCATAACCAATAAACTAAAGACAATATTATTGGGAATCCCTTAAGGCATCCCTTAATTAGGAGAAGGGGTTGGGAACCGAGAAAAAAAGAGAAGGGAAAAGCCTTTAATTAAGGACTGTCCCTTACTCTCCAATGACCAAAAAAAAAAAAAAAAAACAAAACAAGGGACTTTCTCCCTTTTTTTCTTCATCCCACCAATAATGTTGCTCTAAGGAGTTTGCGTGTTGGTATTACTATTATTGTTGCTATATTATAAGTGAACTTTATTTTGTGTATATAATGATATAAGGGCATCTTTATTGGTGGGACGAAGAGAGAGAGGAAGAGAGTCCCTTGTTTTGCTTTTTTTTTTTTTTTTTTGGTCATTAGAGAGTAAGGGACATCCCTTAATTAAGGGCTTTTCTCTTCTCTTTCTTCCTCGGTTCCCACCTCCTTCCCCTAAGGGATGCATTAAGGGACCTCCAATACAGATGCCCTAATGTCCCTGCACTTTCCACCCAATCATGGAAAACAAAAACTTTTGATCCAATATTAAGTATTTTTTTTCAGAAATGTGTGATTTTCAGTATTGACTTTTGAGAGGATCGATCAGGCCCTCCACGGGTCCACATCCCAACAATAAAATGATCATCATTAGCCCATTGGACAATCTTTTCACTATATCGATTAGATTTCCAAGAACATGCTGCTATATATGATTATCTGTAGCCTTGAGCCCAAATTCGAACAAACTCAGGGTTCGTCTCCTGCAGACCTTGTTCGTACCAGTTTTAGATATTTAAGATCTCTCGACACATGCTTTCCATATTTGAGTAAGCGATCTGGACTTGAGCGGAAGTAGCGAAATGGGCTTGTTCCTCCTCGTTAATTTGTTATGTCAAACATAGAATATATGAACATATATATTAATATATCCCACACATATGAAGCCACTAGTTTGACAAACATCGAATATTTGCGCATTTTATTATCCGTAATCTTATTATGCATGGTAGTAGTATTCTGTATTCATATGTTCATACGTGGTCCATGTACAACAAATACATATAGCTCATGTCACAGACTTTTTGTTGTCAACTACAGAAAGAGCTATAACGTAGTTACGTTAATTTCCTTATAACGAGTTGATTTTATTAAAGATGTGAACAGTATTCAAGTGACGTTTGCTTTGATTCTTTTTGTTTTCCTGATACCTAACGTGTCGCAATAGCGGTGAGGGTAGAGGAAAGGAGACCGTTGGGTGTGTGCGTGTCACTGAAGACTGACAGTTGGCCGGTGAAAAATTTTCTTACATAAAGAATTAAAAGAGCATCTCAGTTTCTGACCTTGACGGGTTAAGAACCCGACGCACGTGATTATTCACAGCATAGCACGTGCATGGCTTAAAGCATTGTGCTTATATAGACAGCACACAAAGAGAAAAAGGCGTCAACGACGCTGCTTATTAGATCTTGAAATCCACGAACAAATATATAAAAATACAACTATTAATTTAGTCTACCTAAAGTTTTACGCAATTACGACAGTACTTAATCCATTAAATGTTAATAAAAAAATACTATATACTCCAATTAATTTCGTTTACATATGGTAAATGAAAATTAGTACTATTATACTAGAAACATCGAAGTGCTCAGGGACTTCATTTTTTAGATACTTATTAAAAAAGGGATCGAAAACAATGCATCAAACGTATTCAACTAGAAGATTGTGTACCATGTTTTTAAGTGGAAGACTATTCTATACGAAATTTTGATCTATCATGAATAGGTTCCGTAAATTGTATTAGCTGTTCTAAATTTTAGAATGTAGTTCGTTTTAATCAAGAAATATAAACAATAAAAGACACGAGTTGCATATGAATGCACGTGAGGGGCCGAGTTCCCATAATTTGATTCTCTCTGTCTTCGGGACAACACAAAGTTCCTCTAAATCCGTATCAACTAGACTAAACCTAACTGGTTCCAACACCAACTATACCCTAAATTCAGTCTCCCTTGTGATACTACAATGGACCTAAATCTTTGCTAAAACCCTTTTTTAGTATGTAATATGTTTGAATCTCTTTGCTAGGTTGAATAATATCGGATTGCGCTTTTTCCATAAGCAAATGTGACTGAGACTAAAACCTTTTGATAAAAAATATGACGACTGAGACTTGAAACCAATTGAGTATTGCTGACATGAGTTCAAATATATTTGTATAAATAGGGTATGTTTGAATCTCTTATATTTAATATAATTATCACAAGATTTTCGATAAAATTATCGTCACCCAAAGTAATACATTCACGATAAGCGTCCATTAACATTCTTTTCCTTTGATAATAGCTACATTCAAAAGTAATTGTCATAGATCTAAGCTAAATGTTATACATTACGAAATCAAGTATACAAAATTAGTTTATTCATTTGTACGAATTTAAAATTTAAATTTCACAAAATTACAACTTAATAGTTAAAGGTACAATTACCATATGTCAAGTAAAAAATAGAATTTGAATTTTAGAAGATAGTTATATATACATATATTATCTGCTAAATGAATTCAAATTTTAATATTCAAGACCCTTACACAGATGAGTAAAATAAAAAAGATCAGGCGAGAGAGAGAGAGATTAGTTTAAGAAATAACCATAGAAAAAGAGAAGTTCTAATCGAAGATATATGTGTGTATTTATATATCAGATCACATCTTTCTTTTTCTTCTTCCCCTTCTTCTCTTTCTCTTCCAGACTCGTAAGAACAAAACAACAAAACTGAGTTTTTGTTGTTATTGATGTCTTCAATGAGGGAAGGGGTTTAATAAGGATCAGTGGCTCTTGAGTAGGATAACTACTCGAAAAGAACCAAAGGTATGTAATCATTTGATCATTCTCCATTCTTTTTCACACTACTGACCTTATTGCTTCTCCTTTTTTTTTAACAAATAGTGAATTAATGTTGTTTCATTTTTGGTCTTAAACATATACTCTATATATATATAGTGTTCACCGATTGAAATCGTTTATCAAGACATTTAAAAATGAAAAAGTGGCTAGAAATGTTGTCACAGGACAAACAAGGAAGTAGTTTTTTTTTTAAAGTCAAAACTTGGATAAATCACCTAGTTAGCAGTTTTACAAACCTACATTTAATTTGAAATTTTCCCTTTTTATATGAAATTTCACTTATAAAATATACAATAAATAATTTTACAACTAACAATAGTAAGAAGGATTATATTTAAACGCTAATCACGGAAACTAAAACAAACAAATACAATTCTACTTTTTTTTTAAAACAATTTTTGTATGTCAAGTAATAGTATTATATTGTGTTACTTGTACTTTTGTAACGGGTCGCGTAACTAGACCTGCTTAGATCCGGTAACCCATATGAGATAGGATCTTCGCTGTATCAATCCAAATTTTGTAATATCAAAAGCCCGGATCTTAACATGACTCAGTACTTCCTTCATTAAGGTTGGTTTGGTGTATATATGAATGCATATGTAGATGTATCACGTATATAGGATCTTAATTAACACTCATGATTACTCGTAACATCGAAATGTTACCGACCAATAATTTTTATTTTTGGGAATCACCGCAAAGTGAAGGCAGCAGTTAAGGATCCACCTGAAACTGTCTAGTCAATAAGTTTTTTTTTGGGTCAAAATGTTAAAATTTATAAACATTTTCTGAGTTTTACATAATGTTAAAATTTGTAACTATTTTCTGAGTTTTACATGTTGCTTATTACAAAGCAAAGATGAAATTAAAAACAGAGTCTCAAAGAACAATATTAGCTAAAAGGAACAATGAACCAAAACATATGCACACTCATATATGGAACAAAATCCGGATATGTGTATCACTTATGTAAAGTTTGGTAATATATAGTTTATACCAGCTAGTTATTTAAGCGTTTTTGTTTTTGCTTGCAGGAATATAACATTTAATATAAATGGAAGAGGAAAACCAAAAAACACATCGATCAGTTTCACGTAAAGACAGGAGTAGTGGAGCCGGTGAAGAAGCGGCGCCAGGAGACAAATGCTCCGGTGAAAGGTGCCGGTCGTCGTGGGCTGCGGCGGCGATAGCAGACTGTGTGGCGCTTTGCTGTTGTCCCTGCGCCGTCGTGAACCTCATCACTCTTGCATTCGTCAAGGTCCCGTGGATGATTGGGCGGAAATGTATCGGCAGGAGAAAGAAGAGAAAGAAAAAGATGGAGCGTGAGGATCGTTTTCATCACAACCAGAGGTCGGAGCCGGTGAAAGGCGTGAGTAGTGGATGTTGCGGGGGAGGATATGGAGAGTTGGATGACCACCGGTTTGTGGTGGAGAGAGATGGAAGTCTAACGAAGGAGGAGGAGGAGGAGAAAACGGCGACGTTTAGGGGAGAAGATGAGGCGAGGATCAGTGCGAGAGCTGAAGCTGAGAGAGTTTGGTTGGAATTGTATCAGATTGGACATCTTGGCTTCGGTAGAGTCTCTTTCACTGGTATTCATCAGTAATAAAAAAAAATCTTGAGTAACTTCCAAAAGAGTAGTAAGTACTTATGTCTTGTAAAATTCCATAGTATAGAAAATAAAATAAAAGCTCCACGATTACACTCATACTAAATGATAGAATCACTTTGAAACCTATTGTAACTTGAAACACTTGGCTGTTTATCAAAGAAAAGAAAAGGAAAAAAAAAGAAAAGAAAAGTTGATGTATAAATTTTGTAAGAATATTATTATGACCCTAGACATGGGCCATCATTGTAGGGCTTGTTGTGAATGATTATCAGAAAGGGTAGTTTTGAAGAAGATAGTTTTTAAAAAAGTTGTAGTCGGCCCCACCCCACGTAACATAAAAAAGAAGCGCACTATAGCAGGTTCATGCGATTGTTTGGTAAAATACGCTCTATACACAAGGCGCACGACCCAGAGCCTAGTTGTCCATCTTCTGACCAGATCATTTGTCTTAAACATAAACAGGACTTGTTCAAGTGTCAGATATTTCGAGAAGAAGAAGAAGAGATGGAGAGGGAGCCGACAAGAGTGATGGTGGCTGTGAATGAATCGACGATCAAAGGGAAGCCCCACCCTTCGATAAGCAGCAAAAGAGCTTTCGAATGGACTCTGGAGAAGATGATCCGATCCAACACATCCGATTTCAAGATTCTCTTGCTCCATGTACATGTGGTCGACGAAGACGGTTTTGATGAGGTAGACAGCATATATGCCTCTCCCGATGATTTCAAAGAGTCTAACAAGTCTAAAGGTCTTCACCTTCTCGAGTTTTTCGTTAAAAAATGTCATGAGATTGGGGTAAATAAAACACCCTCCCCTCTCTTCAACTTATCTTCATCTTCCGATCCCTTTACATAATTGTCAATCTCATAATAATTAACTTGTGCACTTGTGTGATATATGTTTTAATAAACTAAATTATGCTTCTTGTGTGTAGGTTAGTTGCGAGGCATGGATCAAGAAAGGTGATCCCAAGGATGTGATCTGCCAAGAAGTCAGCCGGGTCCGACCAGATCTTCTTGTTTTGGGAAGCCGTGGTCTTGGCCGCTTCCAAAAGTATGTTCAAACTCTCTCACTCGCCGCCTACATCTTGAATTGTTTTATTATATGCCAAGCTCTAGTTATCTGTTGGATAGGATTTTCTACTGTGACACAAGTCTTCGAGTTTAAATAGAGAGTAGGTTGATTACTTTAAAACTGGACATGATCAGAGCCCAACAAGGAAATGTAATGTTAGACTAGCATTGAGCGCTTGAATTCATATACTCAGTTAGTGTTGTTGTTTTTGAAACATTGGTCTGTTCTTTTTTTTTAAATCATACTTCTGAGTCTTTTTCCTGGTTACTCTCTTTGCATTGCATTGCAGGGTCTTTGTTGGGACCGTGAGTGGGTTCTGTGTGAAACATGCTGAGTGTCCAGTCCTCACGATCAAACGCAACGCCGATGAAACTCCCAGTGATCTCGCTGATGACTAAACCAACTACATTCTAAACGTTCATTCCTTCCAAAATGATAAATAAACTCTTCATTGATCCTATCCCATTGTGTGTTTTTGTGTGTCCAAGTTTATGATTAATAATATTTGTATGTGTGTGAAGTCTGCTATGTTTCTGTTGTCAGTGATACTGATAATGCAACTAAACTTTCAATTTCTTTTAATCATTTCTAAATTGAATAAAAAGGTGTTATATATATATTGATCAGACAATTAATGAATCTGAACGAACGAAAGCTTAAGACCGTTTCTCACTTTTACCAATTAACACAACTTTGTTCCAACTCCAATAAGCTCGAAACTGAAACAAAAAAGAGTGATATACTGATATATAAAAAATTATATAAACGAACAGAAGTAGTTACTTACACACCACACCGCCTTCTAGGGGTGTTCAATCCGGATATCGGTTCGGTTTCGGTTCGTTTTTTTTCGGTTTTCGGTATTTCGGTTAGTAAAATATAACTACCATTCTAAATCCATATTTACTTCGGTTCGGTTCGGTTTTTATACCGTCGGTTTTCGGTTTATTCGGTTTTATACCAAAAAACATAATTATTTTGTTTGAGATCATATTATATGAATTTTAGAGTCATATTGTCAATACAATCATTTATTAAAAATATATTACATGTTTAAGTAAATGAACAAAAAAGTAAAAATGCCTCTACCATCAAATAAAATAATCAAATCTATAACTAAAATCAAAACTTGAAATTTTGAAAATAAAAATATGAAACAAAATAGAAACATGAAAGAAAATTTTTCCACTCTTCCATATTTAGTGTTCATTAAAGTTATACTTTTTCAATTGAAAATTTTCCATTAATTATTGTCTATCAAATTTATAATCTTCATATTAATTTAGTGAAGACTAAAATAAATAAAAAAGATCAAAAAAGACTTAGAAAATAAGATGTATGAATTGCGATGTATTGTTATTTAGTTATAGTTCAAACGTTTTACAAATTAAAGTTTTTTATTACTATAAAATAATGGTAATAGTTATTAACACAAATTTAACTTATGTAACAAATAGATTTTCATGTATTGTTATAAAATAGATACATATTTACATGATACTACTTTTAATCGGTTTTGTTCGGTTTATTCGGTTTAATCGGTTATATACCAAACCATATCCAAATCCTACGGTTTTTATAAAATTATATCCATTCGGTTTATATGGTATATACCAAAACCAAACCATATTGTCTATTTCGGTTCGGTTCGGTTCGGTACGGTTCGGTTTTACCATATTGAACAGCCCTACCGCCTTCACATGATCTGAAAAATAATATGATTGCATTAAAACATTACAAATGATAGGTAAATGAAACAAGATTCAGCAATATAGAAAAACCAAAGAACATAACATACAAAAAAAAAAAAAAAATCAGATCGGGCATCATATGTAGGGCTAGCAAATGCATAGTCATTTAAACTACTATGACCAAAATTAAATCACTTGGTGGTCATCATTAAGGTCATCATTAAGCAACTGAAGGGGCCATATATCTTCAACGTTCCAGTAACTGTCGTTTGACTGTTCCATCACATGAAACGATGTCGTTGTCGTCGCCGGCGAGATTAAGCCTTTGCTGGAGCTTCCTTGGTCCGTCGCCGTTATCACCGAGCTCTGCGAGTTTCCCAAACAATGACGAATATTATTAGTATTTTTCGACGAAGACATTTTCACGTGTCTCTGAATCTTTGTCCTCCAGAAATTCTTTATCTCGTTGTCCGTTCTCCCTGGAAGATATTTCGCAATCTTCGACCACCTGTTAATATTTTTTAACACCGTACGGAAGTTTTCTAATCAAATCGAACTTGTCATGAAGTTGAATGAGCATGCAGTCATGAAACAATATTATATAACTAATAAGATACCTGTTTCCAAGCTTAGCATGAAGTTGAATGATCAAAAGATGTTCTTCTGCTGTTATGTTCCCTCGCCGCACATCTGGCCGGAGATAGTTCAGCCACCGGAGCCGACAACTTTTTTCCGTACGTTTTAGACCTGATTACATGAAATCATAAATATTTATTATCAGAAACATAACCAACAAGATCCAAATTTAAGCAAAATAAATAAATAAATAACCAACAAGATACCATGTGGGTAATATTGCTATATATTCACAACTATCCCGATCTAATTTGAATCATTCTACGTGAATGTTAAAGAAAACATAAATCAATCAATTGATATTTGCACACAAAAAACATAAATCAATTGATATTTTAAGAAAAATAAAATACATTTTTATAGAGAAAATAAAATAAAAGACATTAGTAAATTCATATATATACAACAAGATGAAAAAGAAGACTAATTCATGATTAACTCCGGTCTCTTAGCCGGGGGTTTTAACTCATGATTTGATTTTTTTTTTGTTTTTCTACATATATTCGGCTAAGAGACCGTTCTTAGAGCCTGATTAACCTGGACTCTTAATTTGGAGTTCTTAACTCATGATTTGATACTTTTTTTACACTTTTCGGCCAAGAATCGACTCCTATAACTCTTATTTAAGAGATGGTTCTTAGTTTTTCTTAATTAAATTTACGAAACGGTTCTTAGCCGAAGCTAAGAACTCCACCCTAAGAACCCGGATTAATCATGGTCTTAGACCATGATTATCGGTGGTTTTTAAAGGGGTCCTTAAGGGAAAATGGTGATTTAATTAAATCCAAGAAAAAATTAAATGGCAGTTATCGATCCTTAATGGGACACTTTTGTTACCGATTTTAAGAGTGGGTTTTGAACCACGTGTCAGCTCTCCAGAATTTTTAATTTTTTTTTCTTTCTTTCTTTCTCTTGTCGCCATTTCATGTCTTCTCGTTTACTCCGTCACATGCAAAGGATCGATATAGACGAAGGACGATGACTCTCTCGGTTGAGTCGACGTCTCCTCCGTATTCTCCGTGAGAAGAAGGATCGACACCCAGCACCAACGAGGCACCGAGAGCGAAGCTCGTCAGTACGACGACGAACGGTCCGAGTTTGGTGGGTTTGGCTGCGCCACCGGAAAGGTTCAATCTTTATTGAGTTTTAGAGTTCCGCTGAGTTGAATGAATATTAAAGTCAATTACTTTGTTCCATTGAGTTGAATGAATATTTAAAGTCGATTACTTTGTGTGTAGGTGCAAAGTATTCAGCAGATAAATCACGAAGGGGAGGTGAACCGAGCTCGGTACATACCTCAGAACCCTTTTGTGATTGCTACCAAGACGGTTAACGCGGAGGTGTATGTGTTTGATTACAGCAAGCATCCTTCTAAGCCGCCGCTTGATGAGCTTGTAACCCTGATTTGAGGCTGAGAGGTCACAGCTCTGAGGGCTATGGCTTTTCTTGTAGTAAGTTCAAGGCGGGGCATTTGCTTAGTGGGTCTGATGACGCTCAGATCTGTTTGTGGGATATTAACGCTACTCCTAAAAATAAGGTCATTGATGCTCAGCAGATCTTTAAGGTAATGCTTTGATTCGTGGAGATGCAATTGTAAAGTATATAGACAAATATTAAGTGTGATTCATGTGTTTACCCTACTGATAAGTTGTTTAATTTAAGGGTCATGAAGGCGTGGTGGAAGATGTTGCATGGCATATGAGTCACGAACACCTGTTTGGATCCGTTGGAGATGATCAGTACCTCTTATATGGGATCTGCGTTCTCCATCTGCCAGTAAACCTATACAGTCTTTGGTTGCTCACTCCATGGAGGTGCGTTTGCAAGGAACTGAATTTTAAGAGCAGAGAAGGTTCTCCAATACCAGGGGTAGAGCCATACATACCTTTTAACATTAACCCAGCAGGGATGCAGCCTGTTCTTACAACCACTTACCTCTTGGCATTTTCCAGCATTATTGCAAGGTAAATAACCCGTTATGTTTGAAACATTATTGCTTCGTTTGGTGTATTTACCATCTTAAGGTTGTCTAATAAGATGATTTTATTGTTTTTTAGCATTGTGGGTTCACCGTTCTTGTTACACGTGAAGGAGATATTAAACCCTGAAAGCACAGTTGGGGCACCGCTATGGGTTTACTACTCAGTCTATGCGTTTTTGTGTTTCTCTTCAACATCTTTGACATTGTGAGTGTTACTCTTTTTTTTTTCTCAGTCTGAGTTTCAATCTTCTATGAAAATTAAACATGATTAGTTATGCATGTTTGTGTCACAAGATGGTTTTGGTTTTGTATGTTTGTGACACGAGATGGGATTGTATATGCAAGTCACACGAATTTTATTCAAGTCACAAGTTGGTTTTGGGTCTTCTCTCTTACTTTATATAAACTTATTCAAGTCACAAGATTTAAAACACTCCTCTCGATCAAAAATATCTGAGTCTTCTTCTCTCTTGCTTTAGAAGTTTTATTGAAGTCGCATTCACCAAGTCTTTTTCTCTCTTGCTCTATAAATTTTTATTCACCAAGTCTTCTTATCTCATTCTCCTTATACAAATTATTTGAAACACAGTCTTTGTTTAAAATGTTATCTTTATTATGTTTTATTTTATAAATAAATTTTATTTTTTAAAAAAATTAATTAATTTTGTTTTAAGAAACCCAAATTAAGAAACTAGCATTGTAGCTCCAAAATTATGAGATTCTTAACTAAAATCCTTAACTACAATTTATTAATTTAATAATCACTAAAGTGTACCTAAGAAACTATGTGGGATCCTAGGGATAAACATGCTCTTATATCTCTTATTAAGAGACGGTTCTTAGCTTTCCTTAGTTAAAATCTAAAAAAAACTAAGAACCGTCTCTTAGCCGAAGCTACAACTCCAGTTAAGAGATTATAGTTAATCATGGTCTAAAAAATATTTTTTAATTTACCAGATGCTTTGGCGACGGAGTTCCAAAGACCTTCACCATGATTAAGGATGTAATTAAAGAGGATCAAATCTTCTTCCATAGTCCATGGTCCTTTCCTCACTGTTCCTTCTTCTTCTTTCTGTGATGGTATTCTCTCTTTCTTTATCCCTGTCTTCTTCGTATCCATCTTCTTCTTTATTTTGTTTTGTATTTTTGTATGTGAAATAGAGATAGAACAGAGAAGATACGAGGATACAGAGAGAGAGAGAGAGAGAGAGAGAGAGAGAGAGAGAGAGAGAGAGAGAGAGAGAGAGAGAGAGAGAGAGAGGGATATAGTTTACTCAGAGGCGGGAAGATTGATCAAACGACTGTTTCCTTTTATAGGGTTGTTGTGACTTGCGACTATGGTCCAGTTGGTTAGCATGATACATACTATATGAAACATATGTAATACTTAATTACAAAGCTTACCAATAATAAATAAATAGTTAAATGAAAATCTTGGCGGATTAGTTCACGTCCACACAAATCGTAAACAGTGAGAAAGAAGAAACATGACACAAAGCTTATGTTGAATAACGACTACTTCCTAACCCTCTCTCCATCACTACTATATTTATATTAGCCAATATTTAATTAGTATTCGAAACCAGTGAAACTTAATTCGATTAACCCATTTTTTGGATCATGTAGGTTACACATTCTTAAATACTACTAGTATATTTTTACTTGATAAAAACGTTTTTGTGTGTATGATTTAGATTTTACATTTTATAAAAAAAATCCTGAAAGTGAGAAAAATAAAATACACTGGAAGTTGTGATAGCGTTTGCTTATGGGCGCAATTAATTGGAATCAGTTTGGTGTAATCCATATGCCAAATTTAGTAAGTGAAGTTTTGTGGCTGAAAATTCAAATGATGAGTCAGCTCACGATTCAATTCACTTATTGTAAGAGAATATAAAACTGGATCGCTAATATTTTTAAACAGTGAAAATTATAACCTATTAGTTTTCCTGTATATTTACATATAGAAATTTTGAACTATCATTCTAATAATTGAAATTAATACTCGTAGTTTGTTCTTGGATTGTATAAGATAATAAGGTTATCTCCTAGTAACTTGTTGTGAACAACCACAAATTAAGCAAAAAGATAATAGAGAACAAAACGTATTGACGCAAATATCCGTTTAGGGTTTTTTATTATCGTATGAATGAATAATTTTATAAATATTTAGATCCATATTTATAGCAGCCTCAAAATTCGATTTTCTTTATCCTTTAGGAATACATACTTATCTAGAAAAAGTAAATTTTCCTAAACCTAAAAGGTATACCGTACTGATGCACAGAAATTTAAGACACACAGATGCAACATAACTAATGATAAATAATGGTAGTGGAAAATAAACTATGTGTGAACATGTAGTGAGCTCTGATTTTAGATTTTAGGAGTCCATGATTCGTTTAGCTATAAAAGGAAAATCAATCTGTAACCACAAAAAAAACTAGAGTTTAATTGGAGATTAATAGGCTGAGCCATAGATGCACCAAACTTCTTTTTCCTAAGTTTTTTTCTTTCTAAAAGAAATCAATATTAGAATTATGAAACATCACCTTTAATGAACCACTTCATTTTCAAGTCCCTTGTATAATTTCAGATTTATTTATATCAAAGTGATTCTAACACAAATATTACTGTGTATGAATATTGCAAGTGCTAATTAATTATTGCATACAGTAAAAAAGTTAAAACCAGTTGGGGGGAAAACAAAAGATTAATGTTTTAAGATTTCCACACGTATTGAAAAATTTAAATATATTTTTTATTTTTTGGTTTTACCGACAAAATTTCATCACTCAGATTTTAAATTTTAATCTATGATTTAATTTCTAAAGTAAATATGTTGATTATACTAAAAGACATTAATTTTTCAAATACAAAATATCAATTATTCAAATAAGGAGAGAGTATGAAATATAGTGAAATGAAAAAGTACAACTTCTAGTAATATCACACATGAATTAACAGCTTCCATTAGGCTTTTCTTTGATAGACAGAGAGAGAGGGGCTGCTGGAAAGATCAATTTGGGCTCTAGAATTTTATAAAATACAAAATTAGGTCCATGAAGTTGGACTCAGTCTCAGCCTCAACCGCTTTAGAGCATGATTAACCCGGATTCTTAATTTGGGATTCTTAACTCATGATTTGACACTTTTTTTTTTACTTTTCGGCTAAGAACTGGCTCATATCTCTTATTTAAGAGAGGGTTTTTAGTTTTTTTAGTTAAAAGTTAAGAAACGGTTCTTAACCGAAACTAAGAATCCCACCCATCCGGGTTAAGAAACTCATAAAAGTCTGTAGTTTGATGGGAAAAGCAGCAGCAGCAGCAGAAAATCATCATGGATCTTTCCTCCTCTACTATCAATTCACATGACCATGGCGATGAACATCACCAGAAGATGATATTTTCCGCAGCTATGGCTTTCACCCTATTTGTCCTATCCCCACCGTTTATTTGTCTCACTCCGCTTTAGATCTCGCCGCATCTAAGGTTTCATCTCTATGCTCTAACAAGGTAATCAATATATAATACTTGTTTGTGATTTGTAAGTTCATCTTTAGTTGAAATCAAATGCCAGGCTATCTGTTTATATCTTTGATCACTTTTTCTATATATATAGAACTGATGTCTCGTTTGTTTCATCATAGAACGAAGTCTTGTTTGTGAGTTATAACTTTTGTGGCCCATATCATCATAGTAACCAAAAAGAAGAAGAAGTAATTTCTTACATAAACACTAGTCTGGTTTTCCAAATTAAGACATGCAATAATAAGATAGAATGGGATGGGACATTTGAGACTATGGTAAATTTGTATATACAGAGGAGGAGGAAAGAGCAAAAGCAATAAAGCCGCGCTTACTATCATGCAGTTTCTCTTACACAGTTCCCGGGTAACAAATACTTGTAACTATCAGCATTCTGGATCAGATATCTAGGGAGATGAACAGCTGAGTAGGACCTCGGTATCGGACCTAGTTTTCCGATGATCTCTCTGAAAGTGTGTTCTTCAGGAAACATATCGAAAAGATCAGTTCCTTTGCAGATCACATCTTGGATTCGTTTCGGGTTGAGGTAATGTGAGAATCTAACACGGTCAGTATGGCTGTAGGCTTTCATCTTGAACACAAAATCTCTGATGTGTCTGAAACAGAAGCTGCAATGCCATCCTGAGTCCGCCAAAAGACTGTTGCTTTGCCGGAAATGAGCGTACCTTGTTTTCCCAGGCTTGTAGAGATGAACGGAGGCTCTCCAGCTTTTGCTGTCGAGATAGTACTCATATGAGTAGAGGTAGTTTCTCAGCTGAAGGTGAAGAACCGGTGGGTATCCGTCGCACCATCTAAGCAGATTGATGGTGTGGCCACTCGGGATCTCGTCAACATCGGACATGATCAAAAGATCATCTTCTTTTATACCCGCGAGTTTGATAAGCTGGTCCAGTGCGAGCCTTTGGAATGATTCTTCCAGAAACGGGTTCTCGCCTTTCTTCCATCTTCCTCCTCCTCCTACGTGCCCATAAGACAGCCTTGTTGGCTCAACGAACTCGAAACTCTTGTGGCGGTTATCTGCGAAAGCCAAGGGTTTTGAGAGACCGGTGAAAGTGGAGTTGGATTCGAGAAGCACAAACTGCGTAATGTAAGGATTTAACTCGTTCCAACGGATGGTCAGCATATCGACCTCGTTGCTGAACAAGACAGCGTCGAAGACTCTTCTAGGAGAATGGCGGATATTCCAGCCGTGAAGAGTGCAGAGCAACTCCATGGAAGCGTTGGGGTGGTAGTAATGGGGAAGGATGTTAAATGGTTTGGGAGGGGATTGCCAAAGAGGTCTCAAGAAATATGTGAGCTTCTGACCATGCAAATAGATAAAGAAGATGGAGAGTGGGAGGAGAATGAATAGATATATAAATGTTTTGAAATCATATCCTCCAAGAAGCCGTGACATGGCATTGCCTGCTCGAGAACCCTCCTGTAAAAGAATAAGAAGAAGAAGAAGGGTATAACTAATCAAAGAGTAACAATTACTTCAAGAATGGAAGATCAATATCCTTTGTGAAGAATGAGAAAAATAAATACCTGTGCGATATTATTATTTCTCTTCTTAGAACTACAATCAGACATAATTGATTATTACCCTACAGAAAGCGAGAGAGATGGTGGGAGGAAGATGATCAAGTCCTAATAAATCGATCTAGAGAAACAATGACGTTTGGTGAGCTTTTTAGCTTGGAGCTGTAATTATCATTTTTTCTTTTAAACAAAAAAAACTAACCTATCGATAATTAGCTGTTGTGAGTAATCTCTGGAATTTTAAAAATAGTAAAAAAAATTTTGAACCGGACGTTTCTTTTTTTGTTTTTGAAAAAAGGGAGGCAAAGATTGTGAGCCTAGGACCAAATGAAACCACCAAAGAGGACAACTAGGGCGAAGGAGGAGGATGTTGTGCAATCTCCGCCTTCTATGCTCCAATGGTGGCGTAGATGGACGGTGTTGGTGGCGGCCATCTGGATTCAAGCCTTCACGGGCACCAACTTCGATTTCTCCGCCTACTCCTCCGACATGAAGTCGTCCATGGGCGTTTCTCAGTCGCGCCTCAACTACATGGCTGTCGCTTCTGATTTAGGCAAAGCATTGGGCTGGTCTTCCGGTTTCGCCGTTGCCTATTTCCCTGTCTCCGCCGTCCTATTCTCCGCCGCTGCTATGGGTCTTGTCGGCTACGGCGTCCAGTGGTTATCCATCGCGGCCGACGTCATCGATCTCCCCTACTCTCTGGTTCTGGTATGCTGCTCGTTAGCTGGATTAAGCATCTGCTGGTTCAACACCGTCTGCTTCGTCCTCTGCGTTCGACACTTTGAATCCAACCATTCCCTCGCCTTGTCTCTCGTCGTGAGTTTCAATGGGATCAGTGCTGCCTTGTACACGCTTGGCCATGAAGTCATCAGTGGGAAATCATCAGCAAGCTCTGACATCTACCTTCTCCTTAACTCTCTCATCCCTTTATTCGTCTCTCTTTTAGCCCTCTGGCCTGTCCTTACTAACCCTAACTCCTCTGAATCCCATGCTAGTAACCGGACCCGTGATGAAACCCGAATCTTCATCGTCTTCAATGTCTTAGCCCTAATCACATGCTTTTACCTTCTCTTGCCTTCCTTAGACACCTACTTGGCTTCATCACCTCTTTGGCATTTCCTCGGTGCCATTTGCCTTCTCCTTTTCCCATTGTGCGTCCCCTTTCTCGACTATATTTACCGTGCTCTCCCCTCCTATTTCCACCATCACAGCTCTGGCTATGCGGTGGTTAACATAGAGGAGCCCAAGATCCCAAAAAGCGGGCGCTTGGACCATGAGGAGATTAAATCATATGATGAATGTAATACAGTGGGACGCTTAGGAGATGAACACTCTCTTGGAATGTTGGTTCGTAGCCTGGAGTTTTGGCTATACTACTTAGCGTATTTCTGCGGGGGGACCATTGGTCTTGTCTACAGCAACAACTTAGGTCAGATCGCTCAGTCTCTAGGACAGAGCAGCTCAAACGCAAAATCCTTAGTGACACTCTTCTCTGCCTTCTCCTTTTTGGGAAGGTTGCTCTCCTCTGCACCTGACTTCACACGCAAGAAACTAGACTACCTGACAAGAACAGGCTGGTTCACCATTTCGCTGCTTCCAACACCTTTGGCCTTCTTCATCCTCGCGTATTCATCCAAGACCGCGCTGCTACAGGTTGCGACCGCACTTATAGGGTTAAGTTCAGGGTTTGTTTTCGCGGCAGCGGTTTCAGTAACTTCCGACCTCTTTGGACGCAACAGCGTTGGTGTAAACCAGAACATACTCATCACAAACATTCCCATCGGATCGCTCTTCTACGGATACATGGCTGGTTCTGTCTATGACAAGCACGCAACACCATCTGTCGTGTCGGACACGCTTGTTTGCGTGGGAAGAAGGTGTTATTTTGCAACGTTCTTGTTTTGGGGTTGTTTGTCTGTTGTTGGATTAGTATGTAGCTTGATACTGTTTATTAGAACCAGACCAGTTTACCACCGGTTAGCACAAAACCGATATTAAACCGGTGTAGTATCAGGCTGCTTTTAGATTGATGGGATGTTGTAAAAATGCTCTATTTTCTTAAAGAATGACAACAGATTTTTACATTTAATGTAGCTTACAAATAGAGAGATTTCACATTTTATTATAGGGATGGAATGTTGATTTGAATAATAAGTAAGTACTAGATGAAATTTCTTTTAGAGAAGTGGAATGGACTACTTGTCTTTGAAGTATGGGTGGAATACTTGTCATTTTTGGTATTTTTGGTATTTTTGGTATTTGATTTGATTTGTATGAGTAGTAAAATTTCGGACTTATATATACTTGATTTGTTAAAGTTAGTAAATCTGCCAAGTACTTATCTTATTTTATTATTTGTTATATGTAAATTACTTCAAAGTTACTTGATAACTATTGATAAATTATTTGATAATTCATTGGAGAAAAAAAAATGTATAATAGAGAAAAAAACTTCAAGATAGTTATATAAATATAAGTGTTATATTTATGGGAACAAAAATATAAACAAGTTATCTTACTATGATTTAAAAGTATTATCTGCTCATTAACTAAAACGACTAACAAACCAAACATTCGTATATGATTTTTATTTAAATATTTGATATTTGTTTTGTACTTGTAAATAAATTAAATTTTGATGAAGTTAGGTTGGTGGGCCAAGTGATTGGAAGAGTGTACAAGCAATTGATTCTTTTAGAAATTTCCTCCAGGATACGTAGTATATAGTTTAGCAAGGAAGGTGATAAGGATGAATATAATGATTTGATCCAAAACTAGAAGCAAACATTAATGGGTTGATTCATGATTGACATTTTTTTTAAAAGATGAGAAAAAAAAAAGGTTAGATTGCTTTTTGAACAAAGCAAAATAAATCATTATATTCCTGTTGGGATTCAATCCGCCATTGATTAAAATTTAAAAGAAGATCCCTTGACCTCTTGAGAAGAAGAAGAAGAACAACCACTGATCTCCAGGAGTCCTTGTCGTTACAACATAAAAGGTGGGATATGTCTATCTTAGTGATCCATATATTTGATTTTTCTGAAAAAGGTCAATCTTACAGTGAAGTATATATATACAGTGTTTTGTATCTCTTTATGGTTAACTTTGTATCTTGTGCTTATTGTATCTGTATTGTTTCATCAATGAAATTCACAGCCGGAAAAAAGGAGATTTAAATCTGGGAAAAACTAATAGTATAATAGAAAGATGGGTAGATCCGTCAAGAGTTTGTCTTTGAGCATAATAATAAATTTTGGTAACGGTAAGTCAGGAGGAGTCGGTGGATCGCAGGAAACGTGATTGAATCTTTAATCTTCTTTCTTAAACGTGTTATGATTGATAACACCGCCGCCTACTCTTTTGCTTGTAAACC
Organism: Brassica rapa; assembly: GCF_000309985.2. NCBI lineage: Eukaryota > Viridiplantae > Streptophyta > Magnoliopsida > Brassicales > Brassicaceae > Brassica > Brassica rapa. The sequence goes on along the minus strand of NC_024799.2, from coordinate 27,470,492 downwards.
GCTTCACGAAACTTACTGCCAACCTATAGTTGCCCACATACGTACATTTTCTGCATGTTGATAATCATTCTCTTCTGATACCACATAAAGTTTTTGCAGTTCTCTCTATTGTGATAGCCATTGGTACATTTGCATGTTGAATCAGTTCTCTTTTTCTTTCTTTGGAAAAGAGGATAAGATTCCAAAATTTCTGAATCTTTCTTTTTTCTTTTATTCAAGGTACTGATCTTGAGCTTCAAGTTTGGAATCTGAATAAAGATTTGATGGGAGGAGGGAACTCTAAAGAAGACTGGAGGCAAGAGCCGCCATCATCATCATCATCATCATCATCATGGGCTTCTCATCAAAGTTATCCTCAGTCTGGACCAGGCAGCTACAACTATCCTCCTCCACCCTCTTATTCTCCAGCTCCCAGCTTTGGTGGTCAGCCGCCTTCTTATAGTCAAGAAGAGCAGGGCTATGCTTATCCTTATCCTCCCCCACGGCCACAACCACAGCCTTCACAGACTCATGCTGCTCCTTCTGATAGAAAAAAGTTTGATCGGAGGTATTCCAAAATATCTGATAATTACGCTTCTTTAGATCAGGTGAGAGCTTCTTTCTCTTTAACAAGTGATGAATGAATGAATGAATGAATGAAATGAATGATACACAAACAGTTTTGGATGTGCCTTAAAAAAATTGTTGAATTATGAATCTGATTCCAGGTGTCAGAGGCTCTAGGGCGTGCAGGTCTTGAATCTTCTAATCTAATCCTTGGTATTGATTTCACCAAAAGCAATGAGTGGACAGGTTTGGTTTGAGTTTCTCTTTCTTCATCTAGGTCAAGGAGAGGACATGCTAGGCTAGGCTAGGCTAGGCTAATCATCATCATTTTGGTTTGCGTGCTGCAGGAGCCAAGTCCTTCAGTAAGAAAAGCTTGCATCATATCAGCAATACTCTCAATCCTTACGAGCAAGCTATCACTATCATTGGAAGGACCTTAGCCGCCTTTGACGAGGACAACTTGATTCCTTGTTTTGGTTTTGGTGATGGTAAATCACCCACTTGCTTACTTGGTCTTTGTTATTTCATTTCAGATAATTAATGGCTTATATATCATCAACATTTTGCCCTCCTCCTGATCTCTCTTTTACAGCATCAACTCATGATCAAGACGTGTTTAGTTTCTATCCAGAGGGTAGATCCTGTAATGGATTTGAACAAGTTTTGGCTCGCTACAGAGATATTGTACCTCACCTAAAACTCGCAGGTTTCTTTTTTTTTTTGTTCTTCTCTCTCGCCTGCCCTAGCATTCTCTATCCCCAAACTTTAAGTAATTAGAGCGGTGTGTATTGTATTGTATTGTACTTTTCAGGACCGACATCTTTTGCACCCATCATTGAAATGGCGATGAGAGTGGTTGAGCAGAGTAGTGGCCAATATCATGTGTTAGTGATCATAGCCGATGGACAGGTTAGTATTTTTGATGCCTAAGTTGTGGTGTGATCCCTCTGATCTCTCTGTGTCTAAGGATATCAATTTGGAATCAATCAATCTCAGGTAACAAGAAGTGTGGATACGGAACATGGGCAGTTAAGTCCCCAAGAACAGAAGACTGTCGATGCAATTGTGAAAGCAAGGTGTGTGAATATCTACTACTAGTATGTTTCAATTTTATTTTATGTTTGTAGGTGTTATGTAATCAGTTCCTTCATTTTCTTTTGTGTTGCAGTGCACTTCCTTTGTCAATAGTGTTAGTTGGGGTGGGGGATGGACCATGGGACATGATGCAGGAATTTGATGATAACATACCTTCCCGAGCTTTTGATAACTTCCAAGTAACCTCCTCCTTCTTTTGTAACATCTTGTAACATCAAAGATTGATTCTTACATTTGCCCCATCTCTCTTTTATCTGTTTATAGTTTGTGAACTTCACGGAGATCATGTCGAAGAACAAAGAGCAGTCTCGGAAAGAGACAGAATTCGCACTCTCTGCTCTCATGGAGATTCCTCCCCAGTACAAAGCCACCATAGAGCTTGGCCTTTTAGGGTAATTAATTAACCAAAACCACAAAAACTTTGAAACGGCTGTATTGTTATGAAAGTTGTTTTTATCAACTTTATTCATCACATTTTGCCAGGCGAAGAAATGGGAATATCCCAGAGAGAATCCCACTTCCACCTCCGGTGCATGGCGGATCAACATTCTTCAACCCATCAAAAGCTTCCCCAACACCTAGTTTTGAACCGAGTGTACCTACTTATCCGATGGAAAGCAAGGACGTGGACGATAATCAGGTAAATTAGTAGAAACGTCGAATGTGTTTGAAATGTTTTCTTTATATAAACTTTCAAAAAGTTGGTTTTTGTGTGAACAACAACAGCTATGCCCGATATGTCTGAGCAATCCCAAAAACATGGCGTTTGGTTGCGGCCATCAGACATGTTGTGAGTGCGGACCAGGCCTTAAGGTGTGTCCTATTTGTCGTGCACCCATCCAGACAAGAATTAAGCTCTACTAACAACAACCATCTCTCTGTAAAATATATAATAATAAGAAAACAAATGTGTGTGTTCTTTTGTTCTTTGACTGGATTCCGAAACCCTTAGCTTGTTGGCATTAAATGTTATATTTTTTGATTTTTTTTTGACATCTATGTGTAAACACCTACAATAAAAATATTGAGTTTTACTTTAAATGCTCTACTAGATTTTTCACCCGCACATCCGTGCAGGTAGATTTTCATTTTATAAATATATAACGGATACCATCACAAAACTTTAAAAGATATTTACATTTTAGTGTTATATATTGTGTAAATTTATAATATTTTTGGGTATGTTTTTTATTCGATATTATTAATGTATAATGATTTGTTTTATATTTTTACTTTATTATTAATTGTTATTATATATTAATATATTTTCGAGTTTGGTAAAATAAATTCATAGTATGAAATAAAAAAATTGAGAATCTCCTTCATTTTTTCTAATTTTTACAGACTGAATACAATTCATTTTAAAATTTTATTTAGTTATACTATAAAACTGATATTTTCTTAGCATAATTTATATTTCTATGTTATTTATTTTAGTATATTGTGGGATTTTATAAGTAAATACATTATAATAATACTATACTATTAATTATGAAAACAATTTCTCCATTAATTTAAAAATATTTTAAAAATTTATTAAGATTTTGTTAAGTTTTTTCAACATATTTTGTTATAAGTAAAAATAAAATTTAAATTTACAGTTAAAATTTATTTATTAATATCTACAAAATTTATAAGATTTTTTAGAAATCTTATATATTAAATAGATTAACTTAAATAGTCAAATAAATGTAATTGATGAAATAGACCTAGTATAAATTTTTATGGTATTTATTTTAATAAAGAAGATATATAATATGATTATAAATAGAATACACTTTTATTTTATTTTTTTTTATAATAAAATTTTATTTAAATTAATGTATAATAGTATATGTTATTAATTACAAAATTAATAAATGGTATTAATTTAAATAAATTATTTTAAATTTTTAGAAAGATTTTGTTAGATTTTTTCTCAACATTTTGTTATAACTAAAAATAAAATTTAAATTTACAGTTAAAATTGATTTATTATTAATATCTTTATATATTGAATAGATTAATATTAAATAAATGTAATTAATGAAATAGACCTAATAAGGCTAGTATGACTTTTTTATGGTAGATAAAAATGGTACTTCTCTTTTAATAGAGAAGATATACTGGCTTATACTTTTTATTGTTGTTCTAATTTTCGAACGACCTTATAAATTTTTATTATTGTATCTTAAACTAACATATAAAGAAAATCAAAGAGGTTTAAAAACTTTGATGTCTCCGTTTCTCTAGAGAATAGCGATTTTATAGTGGTTAGTCCACCAATTTAAGGAGTATTACGAAGTTTTACTAAATTTATTGACAAAAAATTAAAACGATGCCCATGTACCATGAAAGAGAGTTTAATATACATTAATACAAATGTAGAATGTGTTTAAATTTTTTAAAACAACACTAAAGATCATAGGCTCCAATATATAGAGAATTTACCGAAAAACTCAATATTTTCGTACGGGTTACCCATAGATCATAGGCTTCAGTATATAGATTTTGAGAAAATTTCAAAAATATGTAAATACTGTTTTAATACATAGTTGCATCCTTAACTAACATATGATGAAGGTTAAAGAGGTTTGGAAACATTGTTGTCTCCGTTTCTCTAGAGTATAGCGATTTTGTCATGGTTAGTCCATCAATTCAGGGAGTATTATGAAGTTTTACTAAATTAATTGACAAAAAAATTAAAACGGCGCTCATGTACCATGAAATAGAGTTAAATATACATTAATACAAATGTAGAAGATGTTTAAAAATTTTAAAACAACACTAAAGATCATAGGCCTCAGTATTTAGAGAATTTATCGAAAACTCAATATTTTCGTAGGGATCCATAGATTTTGAGAAAAATTAAAAATTATGAAAAATACAGTTTTAATGCATAGTTGCATCCTTAACTAACATATGATGAAGGTCAGAGAGGTTTGGAAACTTTGTTGTCTCCGTTTCTCTAGAGAATAGCGATTTTATAGTGGTTAGTCCACCAATTTAAGAAGTATTATGAAGTTTTACTAAATTTATTGACAAAAAATTTGAAACAATGCCCATGTACCATGAAAGAGAGTTTAATATACATTAATACAAATTTAGAATGGGTTTAGAAATTTTAAAACAACACTAAAGATCATAGGCTTCATTATATACAAAATTTATCGAAAAACTCAATATTTTCGTAGAGGCTAACCCATAGATTTTGAGAAAAATTAAAAAAATATGAAAGTAATGTTTTAATGCATAGTTGCATCCTTAACTAACATATAATGAAGATCAAAGAGGTTTGGAAACTTTGTTTTCTCCGTTTCTCTAGAGAATAGCGATTTTATAGTGGTTAGTCCACCAATTTAAGGAGTATTATGAAGTTTTACTAAATTTATTGACAAAAAATTAAAACGATGTCCATGTACCATGAAATAGAGTTTAATATACATTAATACAAATATATAATGTGTTTAGAAGTTTTAAAACAACACTAAAGATCATAGGCTTCATTATATAGATAATTTACCAAAAAACTCAATATTTTCGAAGGGGGTTAACATATAGATTTTGAGAAAAATTCAAAAAAATGAAAATATTGTTTTAATGCATAGTTGCATCCTTCTGTAACATATGATGAAACTTAATAAGGTTTTGAACTTTTGTTGTCTCCGTTTCTCTAGAGAACAACGATTTTAGCGTGGGTAGTCCACCAATTTTGGAAGTATTATGAAGTTTTACTAAATTAATTGACAAAAAATTAAACCAATGCTCATGTACCATGAAGGAGAGTTTAATATACATTAATACAAATCTAGAATGTCTTTAGAAATTTTAAAACAACAGTAAAGATCATAGGCTTCAGTATATAGAGAATTTACCAAAAAACTCAATATTTTCGCAACGGTTATAACCCATAGATTTTGAGAAAAATTCAAAAATAGGAAAATACTGTTTTAATGCATAGTTACATCCTTAAGTAACATATAATGAAGATCAAAGAGGTTTGTTGACTCCGTTTCTCTATAGAATAGCGATTTTATAATGGTTAGTCCACCAATTTAAGGAGTATTATGAAGTTTTATTAAATTTATTGACAAAAAATTAAAACGATGTCTATGTACCATGAAAGAGAGTTAAATATATATATTAATACAAATGTAGAATGTGTTTAGATATTTTAAAACAACACTAAAGATCATAGGTTTCAGTATATAGATAATTTAGTGAAAAACTCAGTATATAGACCCATACATTTTGAGAAATTTTAAAAATATGAAAATACTGTTTTAATGCATAGTTGCATCCTTAACTAACATATGATGAAGATCTAAGAGGTTTGGAAACTTTGTTGTCTCTGTTTCTCTAGAGAATAGCAATTTTATAGTGGTTAGTTTACCAATTTAAAGAGTATTATGAAGTTTTACTAAATTTATTGACAAAAAATTAAAACAATGTCCATGTACCATGAAACAGAGTTTAATATACATTAATACAAATATATAATGTGTTTAGAAGTTTTAAAACAACACTAAAGATCATAGGCTTCATTATATAGATAATTTCCTAAAAAACTCAATATTTTCGAAGGGGTTAACCCTTAGATATTGAGAAAAATTCAAAAATATGAAAATTATTGTTTTACTGCATAGTTGCATCCTTCTGTAACATATGATGAAACTTAATAAGGTTTTGAACATTTGCTGTCTTCGTTTCTCTAGAGAACAACGATTTCATCGTGGGTAGTCCACCAATTTTGGGAGTATTATGAAGTTTTACTAAATTAATTGACAAAAAATTAAACCGATGCTCATGTACCATGAAAGAGAGTTTAATATACATTAATACAAATCTAGAATGTCTTTAAAATTTTTAAAACAACAGTAAAGATCATAGACTTCAGTAAATAGAGAATTTACCAAAAAACTCAATATTTTCGCAGCGGTTAACGCATAGATTTTGAGAAAAATTCAAAAATAGGAAAATACTGTTTTAATGCATAGTTACATCCTTAACTAACATATAGGTGATAAGTGTTTTAATGGTTTTTGGATTTTAGTTTTTAGTTTTTGGATTTTGGTTTTTAGATTTTGGATTTTAGTTTTTAGTTTTTGGTTTTTGATTTTGCAGTAGCTTTTAGTTTTTTGAAAATCATGAATGGTTGCTTTAGATTTTGGTTTTTGGTTTTTGATTTTAATATAAAAATATTATTAACACTTTACTCTAAAATAATAAAATATAAAATATTATCATCAAAATACACATAAACTTATTTGATAAAATTATTTCAAAACAGAAACTATAAATACAAATAAAACTATCATAAATCTATATAAATGCAAAAACAAATTCACGAACATCATTGTAGAATTTAGATTTATAAAAACCTAAATGGTAATTTTTTTGTTTTTGAATTTAATATATAATTATTATTATTAAAAAATCATTTCTACATATTTTTTTATTTTTTTATATGTTTAATATAATTTTAACACATTTCATGTAATATATAGGGATAATTAAGAAAATCCTATATTAATAATTTTATGAAATTTAAATAATTCAAAATAAATATTCAATAACTGGATTTTAAAGTACATTTAATTCTAGATAATTAATAATTATATTTTATAAAAAATAAAAGTATATTTATTAAAAAATGGTAAAATAAAAAAAATTATGTAATTTTGTTACAAATTTTTTTTATGTAATTTAAATATTTTAATCTAAATAAAATATCATTTAAATAATAAAGTAGTCTTACTACATTAAAGATTTTTTTTATGATTAGCAAAAATGCACTATAAATTTTAGCAAATAATACCTATAGATTATTAAAAAAACATGTAAACTTTACATAAAGTAAATTTAAATAATTAATTTTATTTTGTTGAAAATTTTTAAAATGTTATTGATATGTACAAATGCTTTTTACTTAGGTGATGATTGTTTGGATGATTTTTATTTTGTAATTTTAGAATTTAAATTTACATGATAGACAAAAATTTTATTTTGTAATTTTAGAATTTAAATTTACATGATAGACAAAAAACAATTTTGTTTATTTTTTCTTAGTTATTCTTACTATATTTTGGAATAGTTATCACTAATGTATTTTTGTTGTTTATACTTTATTAATGCATAGATATAGATATATTAATAATTCAGCAAAAAGTAAAAAAAAAAGAAAACAAATCACGTACATTGCTCAAGGAATCCAAGAAAATGTAGTTTTTAGTTTTTGCTAAGAAGTATGTAGTTATTTCAAAATCTAGTTTCCCTAAAATTTAGGAAATCTATTTTTCAAATATCTTGATTGGCAAAAAAGTAGCTTTTAGAAAATCAAAAACCATTTTAGAAACTACAAACAATCAACCTCATAATAAAGATAAAAGAGGGTTTGTTGACTCCGTTTCTCTATAGAATAACGATTTTATAATAGTTAGTCTACCAATTTAAGGAGTATTATGAAGTTTTATTAAATTTATTGACAAAAAATCAAAACGATGTCCATGTACCATGAAAGAGAGTTAAATATATATTAATACAAATGTAAAATGTGTTTAGATATTTTAAAACAACACTAAAGATCATAGGCTTCAGTATAAATTTAGTGAAAAACTCAGTATATAGACCCATACATTTTGAGAAATTTTAAAAATATGAAAATACTGTTTTAATGCATAGTTGCATCCTTAACTAACATATGATGAAGATCTAAGAGGTTTGGAAACTTTGTTGTCTCTGTTTTTCTAGAGAATAGCAATTTTATAGTGGTTAGTCCCCAATTTAAGGGGTATTATGAAGTTTTACTATATTTATTGACAAAAAATTAAAACAATGTCCATGTACCATGAAAGAGAGTTTAATATACATTAATACAAATATATAATGTGTTTAGAAGTTTTAAAACAACACTAAAGATCATAGGCTTCATTATATAGAGAATTTACCGAAAAACTCAATATTTTCGAAGGGGGTTAACCCATAGATTTTGAGAAAAATTCAAAAATATGAAAATATTGTTTTAATGCATAGTTGCATCCTTCTGTAACATATGATGAAACTTAATAAGGTTTTGAACCTTTGTTGTCTCCGTTTCTCTAGAGAACAACGATTTTATCGTGGGTAGTCCACCAATTTAGGGAGTACTATGAAGTTTTACTAAATTAATTGACAAAAAATTAAACCGATGCTCATGTACCATAAAAGAAAGTTTAATATACATTAATACAAATCTAGAATGTCTTTAGAAAATTTAAAAGAACAGTAAATATCATAGACTTCAGTATATAGAGAATTTACCAAAAAACTCAATATTTTCGCAGCGGTTAACCCATAGATTTTGAAAAAAATTCAAAAATAGGAAAATACTGTTTTAATGCATAGTTACATCCTTAACTAACATATAATGAAGATCAAAGAGGTTTGTTGACTCTGTTTCTCTAGAGAATAGCGATTTTATAGTGGTTAGTCCACCAATTTAAGTAGTATTATGAAGTTTTATTAAATTTATTGACAAAAAATTAAAACGATGTCCATGTACCATGAAAGAGAGTTAAATATATATTAACTAGATGATAACCCGCGCTCTGCGCGGAGTGATTTTTTAAAAATATGTTGTATTTAAATATTATAAATAGTATACTTTGCTATGAATAACTTTTTTTTACATTTGAATCTTAGGAGTGGACACTCGGGTATCATTTGGTTCGGTTCGATTTGGTTCGGTTCGGTTTGTTATGATCTTTGCGAGTTTGATTTAATTTGAATATTTGCGGGTTTGGTTTGAGTTTGGATTCGGATAACTCATTTAACTTTAAAAACAAAATAAAATTCATATATACTTTAAATATCTCAAAATCTAAAATAAAAATAATATATAACATAAATTTGAATAATGTATGCCAAAATACCTAAACTTAAAATAAAATTTGGTTTACCTTAAATATTTGGATATGAAATAAATAGATATTTTAAGTAATTTTGGTATTTTGAGTATCCTTTAACTATTTTAAACATGTACTTTTAACTATTTATATATATTTTTAAGTATTTTAGACAACTTAAAAACATCTTATATATTTTGTGTATTCTTTAAATATTAAATTTAAAAATAATTAATATATTGAAGTATATAAATATGGTTCGAATATATTCGGATACCCGAAATAGTTTGTTTCGGATCCGGTTCCATTCTGGTTCTCTAGATACCAAAATTTTGAACCTGTTCGGATATCTAACCAATTTTGATTAAAGTTCATTACTACCTTTCGGATTATATTTGGTACGATTTTTTGGATTCAGATTTTTTCCCCAAACCTATATTTTTTATTGTAACAAAATTTTAAACAAAATTGATGATGATTCGTATTGATTTTGGGTATGCAATCATTTTTAGGCCAAAATACATTCTTCAATGTACGTGACCAATCTAGTTAAGGAAAACAATGGACTGAACTAAAGAAAACATTACCATTTCAGATTTTTAATCGACACTTTCAAATTATTCATTTTCGGTATTGTGACGAAGAGAAAGGGAGTAAAGGTCACGAAAGCAAATTTGTTGTGCAATCCATATTCTCGCTAGGTGATTTCAATAGCTTCTAAGTAAATCTTTGTTGTATCGACTGAGATTTAGTAATTTATAGACGTTTTAAAAAATTCAAAATATAACATATAAGAAAAAATCTAATTTTTTTATTATATAGTTAATGTGATTGTTTAATTTATTTTAAAAATATAAACTTTCAAATATGAGAGAATCTCGTAATAAATAAATTGTATTAAGTTGTTATCAATTATTTGGTGTGCAAGTCAAGTTAGTATGAATAATATCTTGTTAAGAATCTTGTAGATAAGGATTATATTTTTGAAATATTTGCTGAATAATATCTTTGTAATTTTCTTGTAGATAAGGATTATATTTTCGAAATTAGTAGTTACAAATATTTTTTAAATAAATAATACATGTAATTCCTAACTTATACTCTATTTTTTTTTTAAAATAGATTTTATAAATAGATATCATATTTTGACACTTTTGAAATTATATTATTGAAGTTTATATAATGACAGGTATCTCTAAATCTCTAAGTCATGTGTTCATAATGACATGTATCTCTAAGCCTAATACAAAATCAATCAACTTAGAGCCAAGTAACATATATACAAAATGAGGTGTAAAAAGAGTTATCATATCTAGTCTATTATAGAAGCAAAGAGGAACCAAACATATACATGTTCGGTATAGAGAAAATTATATGATGTTGATAAGAGAAAATTATAAATCAACTTAGAGCAAAGTTTAATCTATTGTAAAAGAGGTTCAAGTGAGAGTTATTGAATTGCTAGTATAATTGTAAATATACAATCGGTATAGTTTAATAGAGTAGATAGAACATAATTCAATAGAACATAATTCGTTTGGTTGTTATAATATAATATATTATTGGTTTAATTTAAGTTATTTGGTTTTAATTTTATTGTATAATTAATTATAACTAATAGGATATGGTCCATACATTATATAACACACTAATAAACTTGAAACAGTCCAAAACTTAAATGATAACTTTAACGGTAGATAAATTTAGGACTCTATTTTAATAGAGTAGATACAAATGTAGAATGTGTTTAGATATTTTAAAACAACACTAAAGATCATAGGCTTCAGTATATAGAGAATTTAGTGAAAAACTCAATATTTTCGAAGGGGTTAGCCCACAGATTTTGAGAAAAATTCATAAATATGAAAATATTGTTTTAATGCATAGTTGCATCCTTTTCTAACATATGATGACGGTTAAAGAGGTTTTGAACCTTTGTTGTCTCCGTTTCTCTAGAGAACAACGATTTTATCGTGGGTAGTCCACCAATTTAGGGAGTATTATGAAGTTTTACTAAATTAATTGAAAAAAAATTAAACCGATGCGCATGTACCATGAAAGAGAGTTTAATATATATTAATAAAAATGAAGAATGTTTTAGAAAATTTAAAACAAAACTAAATATCATAGGTTTCAGTATATAGAGAATTTACCGAAAAACTCAATAATTTCGTAGGGGTTAACCCATAGATTTTGAGAAAATTTTAAAAATATGAAAATATTTTTTAATGTATATTTTCATCCTTCTGTAACATATGATGAAGGTCAAAGAGGTTTGTAACCTTTATTGTCTCCGTTTCTCTTGAGAATAGCGATTTTATCGTGGTTAGTCCACCAATTTAAGAAGAATTATGAAGTTTTACTAAATGACATGACAAAAAATTAAAACGATGCTCATGAACCATGAAAGAGAGTTTAATATACATTAACAAAAATGAACAATGTGTTTAGACAATTTAAAACAATACAAAAGATCATAGGTTTCAGTATAGAGAGAATTTACCGAAAAACTCAATATTTTCGTAGGGCTTAACCCATAGATTTTGAGAAAAATTCAAAAATATGAAAATATTTTTTTAATGCATATTTTCATCCTTCTGTAACATATGATAAAGGTCAAAAAGGTTTGGAACCTTTGTTGTCTCCGTTTCTCTTGAGAATAGCGATTTTATCGTGGTTAGTCCACCAATTTAGGAAGAATTATGAAGTTTTCCTAAATTACATGACAAATAATTAAACCGATGCTCATGTACCATGAAAGAGAGTTTAATATAGAAAGGGTTTAGGGTTTGAAAGGGTTTAGGATTAAGTAGGGTTTAGGGTTAGGAAGGGTTTACAGTGCGTAGGGTTTAGGGTTAGTTAGGGTTTAGGGTTCGGTAGGGTTTAGGGTGCGTAGGGGTTAGGGTAAGGTAGGGTTTAGGGTTAGGAAGGGTTTAGGGTGCGTAGGGTTTAGGGTTAGATAGGGTTTAGGGTTAGATAGGGTTTAGGGTTAGGTAGGGTTTAGGGTGCGTAGGGTTTAGGGTTATGTAGGGTTTAGGGTTAGTAGGGTATAGGGTTAGGTTGGGTTTAGAGTTAGTAGGGTTTGGGGTTAGGTAGGGTTTAGGGTGCGTAGGGTTTAGAGTTAGGTAGGGTTTAGGGTTAGGTAGGGTTTAGAGTGCGTAGGGTAAGGGTTAGGTATGGTTTAAAATTAGGTAGGGCTAGGGTTAGTAGGGTTTAGGGTTTAGGTAGGGTTTAGGGTTAGGTAGGGTTTAGGGTTGGTAGGGTTTACGGGTTAGTAGCGTTTGGGGTTAGGTAGGGTTTAGGGTTGGTAGGGTTTAGTAGCGTTTGGGGTTAGGTAGGGTTTAGGGTTAAGTAGGGTTTAGGGTGCGTAGGGTTTAGGGTTACGTAGGGTTTAGGGTTAGTAGGGTTTAGGGTTAGGTAGGGTTTAGAATTAGGTATGGTTTAGGGTTAGTAGGGTTTAGGGTTAGTTAGGGTTTAGGGTTAGTAGGGGTTGGGGTTAGGTAGGGTTTAGTGTTAGAAAGTTTAGGGTTAGTAGGGTTTAGGGTTAGTAGGGTAAGGTTTAAGGTTAGTAGGGTTTACGGTTAGGTAGGGTTTAGGGATTATGGTTAGGTAGGGTTTAGGTTAGGTAAGGTTTAGGGTTAGGTATGGTTTAGGGTTTAGGTGGTTTAGGGTATTGAGAATATACCGAAAACTCACAATTTTTCGTAGAGAGGGGGGGGGGGGTTAATTGGGTGGGGGGGGTTATTGAGAATATACCGAAAATCAATATTTTCGTAGAGGGGGGGGGGGGGGGGGGGGGGGGGGGTTAACCCATAGATTTTAAGAAAAATTCAAAAATACGAAAATGTTATTTTAATGCATAGTTTCATCCTTCTGTAACATATGATGAAGGTCACAGAGGTTTGGAACCTTTGCTGTCTCCGTTTCTCTAGAGAATATCGATTTTATCGTGGTTAGTCGACTAATTTAGGGAGTATTATGAAGTTTGACCAAATTACTTGACAAAAAATTAAAACGATGCTCATGAACCATGAATGAGAGTTTAATATACATTAATAAAAATGAAGAATGTGTTTAGATATTTTAAAACAACACTATAGATCATAGGTTTTTAGTATATAGAGAATTTACCGAAAACTCAATATTTTCGTAGGAATTAACCCATAGATTTTGAGAAAAATAAAAAAATATGAAAATATTTTTTTAATGCATAGTTTCAACCTTTTGTAACATATGATGAATGTCAAAGAGGTTTGGAACCTTTGTTGTCACTAAATATCATAGGTTTCAGTATAGAGAGAATTTACCGAAAAACTCAATATTTTCGTAGGGGTTACCCATAGATTTTGAAAAAAATTCAAAAATTTGAAAGTATTTTTTTAATGCATATTTTCATCCTTCTGTAACATATGATGAAGGTCAAAGAGGTTTCTAACTTTTGTTGTCTCCGTTTCTCTTGAGAATAGCGATTTTATCGTGGTTAGTCCACCAATTTAGGAAATATTATGAAGTTTTACTAAATTAATTGACAAAAAATTAAAACGATGCTCATGAACCATGAAAGAGAGTTTAATATACATTAATAAAAATGAAGAATGTGTTTAGAAATTTAAACAACACTAAAGATCATAGGTTTCAGTATATAGAGAATTTACCGAAAAACTCAATATTTTCGTAGGGGTTAACCCATAGATTTTGAGAAAAATTCAAAAATATGAAAATATTTTTTTAATGCATATTTTCATCCTTCTGTAACATATGATGAAGGTCAAAGAGGTTTGTAACTTTTGTTGTCTCCGTTTCTCTTGAGAATAGCGATTTTATCGTGATTAGTCCACCAATTTAGGAAGTATTATGTAGTTTTACTAAATTAATTGACAAAAAATTAAAACGATGCTCATGAACCATGAAAGAGAGTTTAATATACATTAATAAAAATGAAGAATGTGTTTAGAAATTTTAAAACAACACTAAAGATCATAGGTTTCAGTATATAGAGAATTTATCAAAAACTCAATATTTTCGTAAGGGTTAACCCATAGATTTTGAGAAAAATTCAAAAATATGAAAATATTTTTTAATGCATATTTTCATCCTTCTGTAACATATGATGAAAGTCAAAGAGGTTTGTAACCTTTGTTGTCTCCGTTTCTCTTGAGAATAGCGATTTTATCGTAGTTAGTCCACCAATTTAGGATGTATTATGAAGTTTTATTAAATTAATTGACAAAAAAATTAAAACGATGCTCATGAACCATGAAAGAGAGTTTAATATACATTAATAAAAATGAAGAATGTGTTTAGAAAATTTAAAACAACACTAAAGATCATAGGTTTCAGTATCGAGAGAATTTACCGAAAAACTCAATATTTTCGTACGGGTTAACCCATAGATTTTGAAAAAAATTCAAAAATATGAAAATATTTTTTTAATGCATATTTTCATCCTTCTGTAGCATATGATGAAGGTTAAAGAGGTCCGTAACCTTTGTTGTCTCCGTTTCTCTTGAGAATAGCGATTTTATCGTGGTTAGTCCACCAATTTAGGAAGTATTATGAAGTTTTACTAAATTAATTGACAAAAAATTAAAACGATGCTCATGAACCATGAAAGAGAGTTTAATATACATTATTAAAAATGAAGAATGTGTTTAGAAAATTTAAAACAACACTAAAGATCATAGGTTTCAGTATAGAGAGAATTTACCGAAAAACTCAATATTTTCGTAGGGGTTAACCCATAGATTTTGATAAAAATTTAAAAATATGAAAATATTTTTTTAATACATATTTTCATCCTTCTGTAACATATGATGAAGGTCAAAGAGGTTTGTAACTTTTGTTGTTTCTGTTTCTCTTGAGAATAACGATTTTATCGTGGTTAGTCCACAAATTTAGGAAGTATTATGAAGTTTTACAAAATTACATGACAAAAAATTAAAACGATGCTCATGAACCATGAAAGAGAGTTTAATATACATTAATAAATATGTAGAATGTGTTTAGAAAATTTAAAACAACACTAAAGATCATAGGTTTCAGTATATAGAGAATTTACCGAAGAACTCAATATTTTCGTAGAGGTTAACCCATAGATTTTGAGAAAAATTCAAAAAATATGAAAATATTTTTTTAATGCATATTTTCATCCTTCTGTAACATATGATGAAGGTCAAAGAGGTTTGTAACCTTTGTTGTCTCCGTTTCTCTTGAGAATAGCGATTTTATCGTGGTTAGTCCACCAATTTAGGAAGTATTATGAAGTTTTACTAAATTACATGACAAAAAATTAAAACGATGCTCATGAACCATGAAAGAGAGTTTAATATACATTAATAAAAATAAATAATGTGTTTAGAAATTTTAAAACAACACTAAAGATCATAGGTTTCAGTATATAGAGAATTTACCGAAAAACTCAATATTTTCGTAGGGGTTAACCCATAGAATTTGAGAAAAATTCAAAAATATGAAAATATTTTTTTAATGCATATTTTCATCCTTCTGTAACATATGATGAAGGTCAAAGAGGTTTGTAACTTTTGTTGTCTCCGTTACTCTTGAGAATAGCGATTTTATCGTGGTTAGTCCACCAATTTAGGAAGAATTATGAAGTTTTACTAAATTACATGACAAAAAATTAAAACGATGCTCATGAACCATGAAAGAGAGTTTAATACATTAATAAAAATGAAGAATGTGTTTAGAAATTTTAAACAACACTAAAGATCATAGGTTTCAGTATATAGAGAATTTACCGAAAAACTCAATATTTTCGTAGGGGTTAACCCATAGATTTTGAGAAAAATTCAAAAATATGAAAATATTTTTAATGCATATTTTCATCCTTCTGTAACATATGATGAAGGTCAAAGAGGTTTGTAACCTTTGTTGTCTCCGTTTCTCTTGAGAATAGCGATTTTATCGTGGTTAGTCCACCAATTTAGGAAGTATTATGAAGTTTTACTAAATTACATGACAAAAAATTAAAACGATGCTCATGAACCATGAAAGAGAGTTTAATATACATTAATAAAAATGAAGAATGTGTTTAGAAATTTTAAAACAACACTAAAGATCATAGGTTTCAGTATATAGAGAATTTACCGAAAAACTCAATATTTTCGTAGGGGTTAACCCATAGATTTTGAGAAAAATTCAAAAATATGAAAATATTTTTTAATGCATATTTTCATCCTTCTGTAACATATGATGAAGGTCAAAGAGGTTTGTAACCTTTGTTGTCTCCGTTTCTCTTGAGAATAGCGATTTTATCGTGGTTAGTCCACCAATTTAGGAAGTATTATGAAGTTTTACTAAATTACATGACAAAAAATTAAAACGATGCTCATGAACCATGAAAGAGAGTTTAATATACATTAATAAAAATGAAGAATGTGTTTAGAAAATTTAAAACAACACTAAAGATCATAGGTTTCAGTATATAGAGAATTTACCGAAAAACTCAATATTTTCGTAGGGGTTAACCCATAGATTTTGAGAAAAATTCAAAAATATGAAAATATTTTTTTAATGCATATTTTCATCCTTCTGTAACATATGATGAAGGTCAAAGAGGTTTGTAACTTTTGTTGTCTCCGTTTCTCTTGAGAATAGCGATTTTATCGTGGTTAGTCCACCAATTTAGGAAGTATTATGAAGTTTTACTAAATTACATGACAAAAAATTAAAACGATGCTCATGAACCATGAAAGAGAGTTTTATATCAATTAATAAAAATGAAGAATGTGTTTAGAAATTTAAAAAAAACACTAAATATCATAGGTTTCAGTACAGAGAGGATTTACCGAAAAAACTCAATATTTTCGTAGGGGTTAACCCATAGATTTTGAGAAAAATTCAAAAATATGAAAATATTTTTGTAATGCATATTTTCATCCTTCTGTAACATATGATGAAGGTCAAAGAGGTTTGTAACCTTTGTTGTCTCCGTTTCTCTTGAGAATACCGATTTTATCGTGGTTAGTCCACCAATTTAACAAATATTATGAAGTTTTACTAAATTACATGACAAAAAATTAAAACGATGCTCATGAACGATGAAAGAGAGTTTAATATACATTAATAAAAATGAATAATGTGTTTAGAAATTTTAAAACAACACTAAAGATCATAGGTTTCAGTATATAGAGAATTTACCGAAAAACTCAATATTTTCGTAGGGGTTAACCCATAGATTTTGAGAAAAATTCAAAAATATGAAAATATTATTTTAATGCATAGTTTCATCATTCTGTAACATATAATGAAGGTCACTGAGGTTTGGAATCTTTGTTGTCTCCGTTTCTCTTGAGAATAGCGATTTTATCGTGGTTAGTCCACCAATTTTGGAAGATTATGAAGTTTTACTAAATTACATGACAAAAAATTAAAACGATGCTCATGAACCATGAAAAGAGTTTAATATACATTAATAAAAATGAAAGAATGTGTTTAGAAATTTTAAACAACACTAAAGATCATAGGTTTCAGTATATAGAGAATTTACCGAAAAACTCAATATTTTCGTAGGGGTTAACCCATAGATTTGAGAAAAATTCAAAAATATGAAAATATTTTTAATGCATATTTCATCCTTCTGTAACATATGATGAAGGTCAAAGAGGTTTGTAACTTTTGTTGTCTCCGTTTCTCTTGAGAATAGCGATTTTATCGTGGTTAGTCCACCAATTTAGGAAGTATATTATAAGTTTTACTAAATTACATGACAAAAAATTAAAACGATGCTCATGAACCATGAAAGAGAGTTTAATATACATTAATAAAAATGAAGAATGTGTTTAGAAATTTTAAAACAACACTAAAGATCATAGGTTTCAGTATATAGAGAATTTACCGAAAAACTCAATATTTTCGTAGGGGTTAACCCATAGAATTTGAGAAAAATTCAAAAATATTAAAATATTTTTTTAATGCATATTTTCATTCTTCTGTAACATATGATGATGGTCAAAGAGGTTTGTAACCTTTGTTGTCTCCGTTTCTCTTGAGAATAGCGATTATATCGTGGTTAGTCTACCAATTTAGGAAGAATATGAAATTTTACTAAATTATATGACAAAAAATTAAAACGATGCTCATGAACCATGAAAGAGAGTTTAATATACATTAATAAAAATGAAGAATGTGTTTAGAAATTTAAAACAACACTAAAGATCATAGGTTTCAGTATATAGAGAATTTACCGAAAAACTCAATATTTTCGTAGGGGTTAACCCATAGATTTTGAGAAAAATTCAAAAATATGAAAATATTTTTTTAATGCATATTTTCATCCTTCTGTAACATACGATGAAGGTCAAAGAGGTTTGTAACCTTTGTTGTCTCCGTTTCTCTTGAGAATAGCGAATTTATCGTGGTTAGTCCACCAATTTAAGAAATATTATGAAGTTTTACTAAATTACATGACAAAAAATTAAAACGATGCTCATGAACGATGAAAGAGAGTTTAATATACAAAAAATGAATAATGTGTTTAGAAATTTTAAAACAACACTAAAGATCATAGGTTTCAGTATATAGAGAATTTACCGAAAAACTCAATATTTTCGTAGGGGTTAGTTAACCCATAGATTTTGAGAAAAATTCAAAAGTATGAAAATATTATTTTAATGCATAGTTTCATCCTTCTGTATCATATAATGAAGGTCACTGAGGTTTGGAACCTTTTTTGTCTCCGTTTCTCTTGAGAATAGCGATTTTATCGTGGTTAGTCCACCAATTTTGGAAGAATTATGAAGTTTTACTAAATTACATGACAAAAAATTAAAACGATGCTCATGAACCATGAAAGAGAGTTTAATATACATTAATAAAAATGAAGAATGTGTTTAGAAAATTTAAAACAACACTAAAGATCATAGGTTTCAGTATATAGAGAATTTACCGAAAAACTCAATATTTTCGTAGGGGTTAACCCATAGATTTTGAAAAAAATTCAAAAATATGAAAATATTTTTTTAATGCATATTTTCATCCTTCTGTAGCATATGATGAAGGTTAAAGAGGTTTGTAACCTTTGTTGTCTCCGTTTCTCTTGAGAATAGCGATTTTATCGTGGTTAGTCCACCATATTAGGAAGTATTATGAAGTTTTACTAAATTAATTGACAAAAAATTAAAACGATGCTCATGAACCATGAAAGAGAGTTTAATATACATTATTAAAAATGAAGAATGTGTTTAGAAAATTTAAAACAACACTAAAGATCATAGGTTTCAGTATAGAGAGAATTTACCGAAAAACTCAATATTTTCGTAGGGGTTAACCCATAGATTTTGAGAAAAATTCAAAAATATGAAAATATTTTTTTAATGCATATTTTCATCCTTCTGTAACATATGATGAAGGTCAAAGAGGTTTGTAACTTTTGTTGTCTCCGTTTCTCTTGAGAATAGCGATTTTATCTTGGTTAGTCCACCAATTTAGGAAGTATTATGAAGTTTTACTAAATTACATGACAAAAAATTAAAACGATGCTCATGAACCATGAAAGAGAGTTTAATATACATTAATAAAAATGAAGAATGTGTTTAGAAATTTTAAAACAACACTAAAGATCATAGGTTTCAGTATATAGAGAATTTACCGAAAAACTCAATATTTTCGTAGGGGTTAACCCATAGATTTTGAGAAAAATTCAAAAATATGAAAATATTTTTTTAATGCATATTTTCATCCTTCTGTAACATATGATGAAGGTCAAAGAGGTTTGTAACCTTTATTGTCTCCGTTTCTCTTGAGAATACCGATTTTATCGTGGTTAGTCCACCAATTTAACAAATATTATGAAGTTTTACTAAATTACATGACAAAAAATTAAAACGATGCTCATGAACGATGAAAGAGAGTTTAATATACATTAATAAAAATGAATAATGTGTTTAGAAATTTTAAAACAACACTAAAGATCATAGGTTTCAGTATATAGAGAATTTACCGAAAAACTCAATATTTTCGTAGGGGTAACCCATAGATTTTGAGAAAAATTCAAAAATATGAAAATATTTTTTAATGCATATTTTCATCCTTCTGTAACATATGATGAAGGTCAAAGAGGTTTGTAACTTTTGTTGTCTCCGTTTCTCTTGAGAATAGCGATTTTATCGTGGTTAATCCACCAATTTAGGAAGTATTATGAAGTTTTACTAAATTACATGACAAAAAATTAAAACGATGCTCATGAACCTTGAAAGAGAGTTTAATATACATTAATAAAAATGAAGAATGTGTTTAGAAATCTAAAAAAAACACTAAAGATCATAGGTTTCAGTATATAGAGAATTTACCGAAAAACTCAATATTTTCGTAGGGGTTAACCCATAGATTTTGAGAAAAATTCAAAAAAATGAAAATATTTTTTAATGCATATTTTCATCCTTCTGTAACATATGATGAAGGTCAAAGAGGTTTGTAACTTTTGTTGTCTCCGTTTCTCTTGAGAATAGCGATTTTATCGTGGTTAGTCCACCAATTTAGGAAGAATTATGAAGTTTTACTAAATTACATGACAAAAAATTAAAACGATGCTCATGAACCATGAAAGAGAGTTTAATATACATTAATAAAAATGAAGAATGTGTTTAGAAAATTTAAAACAACACTAAAGATCATAGGTTTCAGTATATAGAGAATTTACCGAAAAACTCAATATTTTCGTAGGGGTTAACCCATAGAATTTGAGAAAAATTCAAAAATATGAAAATATTTTTTTAATGCATATTTTCATCCTTCTGTAACATATGATGAAGGTCAAAGAGGTTTGTAACTTTTGTTGTCTCCGTTTCTCTTGAGAATAGCGATTTTATCGTGGTTAGTCCACCAATTTAGGAAGAATTATGAAGTTTTACTAAATTACATGACAAAAAAATTAAAACGATGATCATGAACCATGAAAGAGAGTTTAATATACATTAATAAAAATGAAAAATGTGTTTAGAAATTTTAAAACAACACTAAAGATCATAGGTTTCAGTATATAGACAATTTACCGAAAAACTCAATATTTTCGTAGGGGTTAACCCATAGATTTTGAGAAAAATTCAAAAATATGAAAATATTTTTTTAATGCATATTTTCATCCTTCTGTAACATATGATGAAGGTCAAAGAGGTTTGTAACTTTTGTTGTCTCCGTTTCTCTTGAGAATTGCGATTTTATCTTGGTTAGTCCACCAATTTAGGAAGTATTATGAAGTTTTACTAATTACATGACAAAAAATTAAAACGATGCTCATGAACCATGAAAGAGAGTTTAATATATATTAATAAAAATGAAGAATGTGTTTAGAAATTTTAAAACAACACTAAAGATCATAGGTTTCAGTATATAGAGAATTTACCGAAAAACTCAATATTTTCGTAGGGGTTAACCCATAGATTTTGAGAAAAATTCAAAAATATGAAAATATTTTTATAATGCATATTTTCATCCTTCTGTAACATATGATGAAGGTCAAAGAGGTTTGTAACTTTTTTGTCTCCGTTTCTCTGAGAATAGCGATTTTATCTTGGTTAGTCCACCAATTTAGGAGTATTATGAAGTTTTACTAAATTACATGACAAAAAAATTAAAACGATGCTCATGAACCATGAAAGAGAGTTTAATATACATAATAAAATGAAATGAGAATGTGTTTAGAAATTTTAAAACAACACTAAAGATCATAGGTTTCAGTATATAGAGAATTTACCGAAAAAACTCAATATTTTTCGTAGGGGTTAACCCATAGATTTTGAAAAAAATTCAAAAATATGAAAATATGTTTTAATGCATATTTTCATCCTTCTGTAACATATGATGAAGGTCAAGAGGTTTGGAACTTTGTTGTCTCCGTTCTCTTGAGAATAGCGATTTTATCGTGGTTAGTCCACCAATTTACAATATAGGAAGAATTATGAAGTTTTACTAAATTACATGACAAAAAATTAAAACGATGCTCATGAACCATGAAAGAGAGTTTAATATACATTAATAAAATTGAAGAATGTGTTTAGAAAATTTAAAACAACACTAAAGATCATAGGTTTCAGTATATAGAGAATTTATCGAAAAACTCAATATTTTCGTAGGGGTTAACCCATAGAATTTGAGAAAAATTCAAAAATATGAAAATATTTTTAATGCATATTTCATCCTTCTGTAACATATGATGAAGGTCAAAGAGGTTTGTAACTTTGTTGTCTCCGTTACTCTGAGAAATAGCGATTTTCTCGTGGTTAGTCCACCAATTTAGGAAAGAATTATGAAGTTTTACTAAATTACATGACAAAAAATTAAAACATGCTCATGAACCATGAAAGAGAGTTTAATATACATTAATAAAAAGAAGAATGTGTTTAGAAATTTTAAAACAACACTAAAGATCATAGGTTTCAGTATA